>NC_135501.1:209476557-209584772 GCF_052857255.1 Amblyomma americanum
CAAACGACTCGGAACGGACACCCGCGCGGCCTTGCACACCTGTCAGCACGGCAGCAACGCGAAGTCGCTCGGCTGTAACAGCGCGCGCCGCACTAAAGCGAGCAAGGATGCATTTATACGGGGTTACTATCGCAACTGAGCGAGAACAATCAATAGATGAGGGTCGGCCCACGGGCTCGCAACAGCTGACCGCACATCGCCCTCACCGACGTCGTCGTGGAAACATCACGGAGGAAAACACACTGTAGTACAGGCAGTGAAATGAAGAGTGTGTGGGAGTAACAAACAAGCCCGAAAATACCATAATTTGCAGGGATCCGGCCGCGTACGCCGCTCCGCCCCACGCCGCACGGCCGGCTTCCGAGCCGCTGCTACCAAGTGCTGCGTGATGCCCCTGTGCCGTCAGCCTCCCCGCAGAACACGACAATACACGACGCATATCATGAGAACTGCGCCAAGAAGAGAAAAACAAGATAACAAGAACCGTAAAGAAAAAAAGAAACACTGAGATTTGTTTACGAAATAGAGGAAAAATATACCTCTTTAAGATTGTCCCTTCTCTAACATGGCGGACTTGCTCGTGTAGAAGTGTTTGCTAGCGCAAGTTCACGCGCTTTAAAAAAATTAAGAACTTTTCGCAAAATAGTTATAAAATTAATACAACTTGTAGACCGTGTAATTATTACACAGCAATATGATTAATAACTATTTAGGTTATATATAAAAACGTGTTTTTTTTTCAATCTTACATTGTAGGTGCTGCCATCCGCCGCATTACTTACTTCTAGGTAGAAAACACCCAGGAAGTTAGGAACTCAGGAGCGGCAACATGGCATCACGGAAAGCACATGGCAGCTCCCGAGCGAGCATGGGTTCTTGAGTCGGCTGCGTTGTTGTTTGTAACGTGAGATCTGCGCCTTGTTCGCTTGATTTCGCAAGATGCCACTTACGCACCAGTACCTTCGGTTCACCAGTGGACCCGTATTCGGCGTGTTGGCCAGCGCCGAGGCGCGGGTCGCCTTCGTGCGTTACCAGAGCACAGCGTCCCGGTACTACGCGGTGACCGCTTGCGAAAATGTGATCATCTGGGACACCAAGACCAAAGAGAAGGTGAAGACCTTGGGTGGCCAGAAGCATTTCTCCACGTGCCTGGCCACCAGCCCCGACCACCGGCATGTGGCTGTCGGCTACGCGGACGGCGCCGTACGGATCTTCGACATGCAGCAGGGCAGCGGCGAAGCGGCCATCACTTTCCAGGGCCACAAGGCTGCCGTGACAAGCCTGGACTTCGACGAAGGTAGGCTGGCGTCGGCGGGAAAGGACGCGGTGATCATCCTGTGGGACGTCGTCGGAGAGGCCGGCATGTTCAGGCTGAAGGGCCACAAGGGAGTGGTGACCCGGTGCCGCTTCATGAAGCAGCGCAAGAATGTGCTGGTGTCCAGCTCCAAAGATACTTTCGTAAAGTTCTGGGACCTGGAGACGCAGCACTGCTTCAAGACGCTCGTGGGGCACCGCGGCGAGGTGTGGGACTTTGTGCTTGTCCGTCAGGACACCTGGCTCGTAACGGGTAGTGCCGATAGCGAACTTCGCGTTTGGGAGATCGCCGACAAACAACAGGGACAGGACACGGCGGATGCGAAGAAGACCAAGCCAGACGTCCTAGGCGACGTCGATGACGAGGCGGAGGACGAAGCCGGCTGTCCGTTGACGTGCACCAAGTTCGGCAGCGTCATGCGGGAGGGCAGGGGCCGAGTGTGCTCGCTCGTCATGGACCCGTCGGAGAGGGTCATGCTGTGCCACGGCGTCGACTCATTGGTCGAAGTCTTCAAGCTGAACGACGAGGCCGAGATTAAGAACAAGCTGCACAAGCGAGGGCGCAAGCTCCGAAAGCGACTCCTCAAGCTAGCCTCTACCGACAGCCAGCCACAGGAGGACGCCCATGCTACTGTAACTATCGCCGACACTATAGAGAGATTGCAGACATTCAAATGCAGCAGCAAGCCTTGCTGCCTCGACGTCTTCTCCGCGAAGAATGGCCTGGCGAAGGCGGCGGTTGGTCTCAGAAACAACCAGGTCGATTTCTATGTGTTTAACATGATGGACAAGAGCGTCACTCCGGTGTTGGCCGACAGCATTCAGCATGCAGGTCACAGGAGTGACGTCAGGGCACTGGCCTTCAGTTCCGACAATACGGGAATCTTGTCGGTGAGTGGTGAAACCGTCAAAGTGTGGGGCCGCACCAGTCAGCAGTGTCTGCGAAGTCTGGCATGCGACTATGGCCTGTGCTGTTCTTTCCTCCCTGGAGATAGGCACTGCATTGTGGGCACAAAGACAGGAAAGCTGCAGCTCTTTGACATTGGTGCCAAGAGCCTCGTTGAGGAAGTTGCAGCACACAATGGACCAGTGTGGTGCCTGGACTTGTACCCTGACCAAAAGGGGCTTGTCTCTGGGAGTGGCGACAAAACTGTAAAGTTCTGGGACTTCGATCTTGTCGAGAGAGAGGGCACTAAGAACCTGGTATTGGTCCACACAAGGACACTTGAAATGGCAGAAGACGTCCTCTGTGTCCGGGTAACTCCCAATGGGAAACTTCTTGCAGTGTCGCTCATGGACAGCACTGTAAAAGTCTTCTTCATGGATACGCTGAAGTTCTTCCTGTCCATGTATGGCCACAAGTTTCCCGCATTGTGCATGGATGTTAGCTATGACAGCACCCTCCTGGCAACTGGCTCTGCTGATCGCAGTGTCAAGATCTGGGGGCTCGACTTTGGAGACTGCCATCGATCTATCCTCGCACATGATGACAGTGTCATGTGCCTTCGGTTCTTGCCCAAGACACACATGTTCTTCACGGGCAGCAAGGACCACACCATTAAGCAGTGGGATGCAGACAACTTCCAAAAGGTAGTGACCCTATTTTATAACCCTGGTAAAGTTGTAAACTAGTAGCAAAGTCAGTGCAGTGACTGCACAATTTTTGAGTCTAACATAGTTGGTAAGTTAATATTGCCATTGCAGATTACAGCATTTGATTATCATCGTCGTTTATATGTGGCTCCTGCGTTTTGGAACAAACTGTCATGTACAGTTCTATTGCATTCATCTGCAATTTTCTGAACTGACATTCATGTGAGTACACAACACTCAGTAACTTGAAGCGGCAGATGCCCCTCAAAGGAGGCCCTTCTGCCAATGGCGTCGGCTGATTCGCATTACATGGTGGTTAATCGCCTTGGGCCTGCTTGGGTGACACTCCTGGGGGTGGCAGGGGGGCTGACAATGGATTAATTGATGATGTTGCAAAAATTGATCGACGCAATTGGCTGGAGGCCTTCTTTGAGGGTCCTCTGCTGCTTCGTTCTTGAGTTGTATCAGACTATGCCTTCCCCAAGGACTGCCTGATAGCAGAAGCACAAGGGTGGTGGTCTTGTAAGCAGTGACCACTTGCGCGGTGCTAATATGACAATCTAGAATTTCGTGCTAAGTCAGTCGACTGTGCTATGAATTCCCACAGTTACCAGTGTTGTCGGTAATGCGTTACTTTTTTCGCTAACTTAGTAACGTACTTGTTACCAATTCGGAACTGTAACGGGTAACGTACTTACATTAACATTTTTCGGTTACGTGAGGTGTCACGTTACTAGTTACTTTTTGTTCCAGTTGTGACCCACTCCGCCCCCTTTTTTAGAAATAAAAAGCGCAGAGCACCTAAAGTGATGTAAATAAACAAAATGAACAGCTGCTCCCGACAACCCTTGTTGGGGCTCGCATGCATACCAGAAAACAGCTGCCCTTGACAACGCAAACAACTAAAAAAAAGACAATAGCCATAAAGCACGAAACACGTGCACGAACACGCATTCACACACTTGCCTTCACCTACCTCCCCTTCCCAAACCACTCACACACACAACTCTACAGAGTGGAAGCATGCCAAGCATTTTGGAACATCACATTTTTCAGAATTACTCTAAATTTGTTGAGAGTTCACCGATGTTTTCTTTGTGAAGTTAGACTTAATGATGGAGTGTCATTTTGTGTTTAATGCCACATTCAGAACATAGCTTCACCATGTGCAACAAAGTTAGAATCCAACACTTGTAACTCTACAGGCAACTTTACGCCACTATAACATTGCTAAGCTCCTGTACATTTGTGCAAACTATTCTCGTTAAATCAGGGTATCACATAAAATCTTTGCTTGGACTAGATGTTGTATGTGAAATGTGAGCTTTATAAATTTGTTATCGTAAGTTCTTAAGGTGACGACAACTTAAAATTTATATCCATGAAGTAACGGCAAAGTAACGTGCGGTACTTTTTTTCGGTAACGGTAACAATAACGCGTTCTTTTTTTGCAGGTAACGTAGGGCGGTAATGCGTTCCCTTTTTTGTTAACGTAACGAGTAACGTATTTAGTTACTTTTTTTCGGTAACGCCTACAACACTGACAGTTACTAGCAATATTCTGACATACACTAACAACACATTAACTCATTCAAAATTAGGCTGATGCAACGGCGTACGAATATGTCCTTACACCATGGCTAAGACATCCCAGTTGCATTTCAAGCATTTCTTTTGCAGATTGTCACATTGGAAGGCCACCAGGCTGAAGTGTGGGCACTGGCTGTCAGTCCTGATGGCCGGTATGTGGTCACAGCATCGCACGACCGCTCCCTGCGCCTCTGGCTCAAGACAGACGAGCCCCTGGTGCTTGAGGAAGAGCGGGAGAACGAGAGGGAAGCAGAGTCCGAAGCCAATGCAAATCTAGAAGAAGCAGTCATTCCGAGGGAAGGTGGCAAAGATGAGATGGGCCTTGCTGCCAAAAAGACAACAGAGACTGTCAAGATGGCGGAGCGCCTCTTGGAAGCTATAGATGTCTACAGGGAACATAAGTTAAAGATGCAGGAATACGAAGCTCAGCGGAAAGCGTCCACAGAGCCAGTTGCACCCCCTGCACCGCATCCATTGATGACCATCTACCAGACGACCTGTCCAGAACGGTATATGCTGGAGACGCTGAGACGTGTGCGGTATAGCGAGCTTGAAGAGACGCTGCTTGTTCTTCCATTTGGCTATGTTGTGGACCTCCTCAAGGTTTGTCTGGATTATGTCATACACCGTATTTATTTGCACACCCCAAATATATTACCCTAATATTTAAAAAAAAGAAAGCATATTTTACGCAGTGCCAGACCACCAGCATGCACACGGGTGCCTACAAGGCAGGCTTGCGTGCAAAGGTGCGAGTAGAGAAGGAACGAACTGCATGCCATTAACACGGCTTGCTCGCACTGGCGGTCGCTCTCTCAGACGAACGTTGCATGAGCAAACTTGCGATAACCTCCGGCGCGCACTACAATTCGAAACTACTGAACCGTTTGCTGTTCGGTCTGCCACTAGTCAGCCAGGCTACATGCAAGGGCGCCATTTTATCGCCATTTGCCTCTTACTGCTGGCTTCGCGATTGTATTATTGCACGTTTATTGCTTAGAGCTGCGCATGCGCCATCATGCCATCTTGCGGTGGGTAACTGCATAACATGGGGCAGGAGGGGGCACAGATCATATATTTGGAGTAAACTTTTCGTGGGGGGCCAACGAGGGGTGCGCTTTGGGGGTCAGAAGTATAGGCGGCAATATGCAGTGTATATTGCACATTATGACCTTTGCAGAGCTTTCTAGGACGTGTTCCGAATATAGTGTAATTTGCGCACCCGCTTTCTTGAAGCCTTAATTTAAATTTTAAGAAGTGTGAGAATTACGTGGTAAATTCGAGAAGTGGTTAATTGTACATGCAGCTTTCCCATTTAGGCATAAGCCTTGTGGAATTTCAAGTCCAAGAAAGAAAAATCAGGTGTTTCTTATATTAGACATTGCTGCACTCTTTATTGACATACATCGGAGCTAAGAAGAAAGAGTAGTAGTACATAGGAAAGTGAAGCAAGTGTCATCGCCACCTTTCGTTTGAGCTTTACAAAATTTAGACAGAACCACAGTTACCTTACACTTGTATTTGTATCATAATCAGAGCCACTGAAGTTATGCGGACTACTGACCCTGTGTAAAACGCGCTCCTTCATTCCAGGCACTTGCCGAACTGCTCAGCCGCAACTGGGAGCCCGAACTGTGCTGCCGCTGCCTGTTTTTCCTGCTCAGAGTGCACAGCGGACAGATAGGAGCCACTGCGGCTCTCGTGTCGACCGTCGACCGGCTACGGCACTGCACAGTCGAGCAACTGGACCAAGCCAGAGATGAAATAGGCTTCAACCTGGCTGGACTTAACTTCCTGCAGCGAGAGGTTGACGCGCGGGAAGAAGTGGCACTCTTCACTGACGCCACACGGGCTTTCAAGGAGCGGAAAAAGAAGAAGACAAAGAAGGAGCGTGCTGTACTCTCACTTGTGGCGTCTTGAACACTAGGCATGCCAAGGCAAACTTCCATGATCACCTTACGGCATGCCGCGTGAAGCAAAGGTGCATTTTCAGAATTTTTTTTTTTGAAAAATAAACCTGGCAGCCTTTGTTGTTCATACTAAATATATTGGTCGAAGGCAGCTTTGTACTTTTGCAGGGCACCAAGGATGCTGTCTGATTTAGTTACAGAAGTGAGTTTTGGATGTGCCCAGCTAAATGTAGCTACTACTATCTCGAACTCACATTTGCTCAGTTCTGGCATATTTGGCGACACTGGGCACTGTGCTATAGGAAAGGGATGCCCTTCATACAAATCCACCATCACATACTCACCACTTAGCACTCTTAACCATATTTGCTTCCACAGGCTGTCCGTGACAGCACAGCATGACCTGGGTTGATGGATAGAATTTGCAATAACTCGTGCTGAAAAGGTCGCACATGAAAAATTTTTATTTTATTCGGTTCAAAAGACAACCGCAAGTCTAGAGCAAGTAAACTTTTTCTTGTTTGTGAAAAATCTTGAAGCAGTCAGGCGTGTGAACTGCGAAGTGACACCCGTCTCACTCTGAACTTTCGCAGTTTTCTCTTTTTTGCGTGATGTTTTCTGCTAAGCCATCATTCGGACGTACTATTTGGCGAGCGGTATGGTGCCATTGACAAGCCTTTAGACTCATTCAGGATGGGTCTACAGCTGGTTTCCTGTGCTCTTGTACTGGGGCAATGCAGCCACATGAGCAGTCTTTTCGACGAGACAAAATTTCTCTCTGTGCAGCACATTTCATTCGCTTTTGATACAATATATAGCCAATTTAAACAGCCAAATACATCACAATGACAAATATTCCTAACACAATTCCAGGTTTTCAGGCTGGCACTCAAGCTACATCTGAGGTGCCAGAATCAGAGTCCAAGTAAATAATACTCACTTTGCGAATCAAGTCACGCTCGCTGCTTCGTATCATTTCGAAGTTTAGGGCATTTGCAATCTGCATCCCCCACACTGCCAAAAAGCAGTGCATGAATTTCAGCACCCCTGAAACTTCAGTCTTCCTGCGACGCCATGGTCGTGTTCAGAAGAAGCAGTGGGAAAAGAATTCTTTTTCCTGCAATACATTTTCGAAACTAGTGAGCAACTGGTGTCATTTGGCATGAAAACTGCAATCTAAAAATTGGCAGCAAAGCATCTGGCACCATTTGTGGATGCATATTTAAAGTGAGGATGGCAAATCGCCATCTTTGGAAGCAAATAAACATTACATGGAACAGCAAAGATTTCACACTGCCTAGGCAGTAAAAGAAGCTTCATTCCCATTAATGAAACCTAATGAGAAAGCAAGCGTCAGCTGTTTTCTTCAAGGCATGACCACATTTATTTATGTACAAAGCAGGTACCCACTACCACCTGCTCACGACGAACTCGGCAGGCCGAAAAGCTTCACCGTTCCAGCGTCCTGGTCGCGCTCCCCTTTGTCATCACAGGCAAATGCCAGCAGGTGGCGCTTGGGATGCCAAGCTATCGTGAAGGTGGGCGATTCGCATGGAACCTCGAAAATTTTCTCCCCTGCAAACAAAGTAGCAGACTCAGCCATCATGTGCGGCAGCACAAAGACTTGAGGCCTATGCCTGTTGTCATGCTCAGTGTACAACGCCGCCAAAGCTGGCATGCTAATCCATGCGGGCTATGTCTTTGACCAAAAAGTGCTTCACCATCAGCGCTAACGAAGCTTAAAATCTAGCTGAATCAGAAGAGAAATAACTGAGCACCTCACTACACCTTGACAATGCAAGTCTCACTATGACAGTGTGCAAGATTTGTAATACCCACCATTTCATTCTGTTACTAACCAAGCTTGCGTCCTACCCTTCATTGCAGCCTCAAGAAGCAGGAGTGATACAAGGTACAGTCACATGCTTTAGCACTTGTGCTACTTATGGCAGCTTCTACAGCATTGCGCACTAAGTTATAAGACAAAATATGGGCAGATTCCCTTTTATATCAGTACGGATGAGACAGACTTGGAATGAAAAATGTTGTTATAATATGGCCACTTCTGATCCCAGTAACATCCGTTTGTTTCTCGCATCCCACCTTTGCTAGTAGCAGTCCAGCTCCGATATACCTAACCGGGATATTTTGAATTATTGCCTGCACCAAACACACAGATTATCTGCTCGAACATCCCGTCTAAAAGTATACGAAAGTCGCGCTGTATACTGAGCTGCGTGTTGCGCCCCTCCAAGTGGCACTTCTAAAGACGCTCTTGTATCACTTAACATGCGCGCAGAGGCTGGTGGACCTGCTGGCAGCGCATGCTGTGAAACTGCGTGACAAGGTGAACGTGGGGTGTGCTTCCATTGGAAGGCCTTCAGTTTCTTGTACTCATTTTCCACGCCACTTCGCTGCAGTGAAGCTAAACTACTAAGCCTAGCGGTACCTGGCTTGCTTTGGTGCAGACGATGTTGCGAAAACCTCAATTTTAATGACCAATTATTTTATTTATAGTGCACACGATTAGACATGTTATGACACGTATTAGCTAGCTCCAAAGCACCGTCCACAGCGGCTCTGATGCGAAGCAGGTTAAACCTAGCCGTGCATTGTGAGCAGTGCTTTGCCAGCGGACGGCACATCGTTGCAAGAAGCACTTCACTAGCGCGGTGCAATGCTTTCTTGCTGCTAGGTTACAGATAAGCTTGTCTATTGTCGTTTTTTGCATGCTGAATAATCGATCGTGCACACCACTTATAATGCATGTTGCAAGGGCTGCAAAAATCCACACTCTAAACTGCACCGCTCTATAACCAAAACATTTCCTTTTTCAGGTCAAAATACATGCCACATGGGTAGTTTCCTTTTCAAAAACTCTTTATATACCACTGAACAAAAAGCAACCCACTAAGTCCACTGCACTCTTAGATGAGTTTGAGAATACCGCACGTGGTGCAACTGCAGAGGTTACCACGACCGTCACTGCAGAAATGTTCTGCGAAGACAGTCACACTGCATGTGGTATCCTAAAACACTGTTTTTTGAGGCACATCACACACAGCCAGGAAAAAAAGTTGTAATTTTGACCTGCCACTGCTCGCAGCATTGCTGATTAGCTCGTTTTCTACCAAGCTGAGGCACTTCTATACCTCATCACTCAGGTCATTCCTCATGCAATAGGCTTTCACTTTTAGCTAAGGATTCTACTGCGCTCTTATACGAGACTTTTGGTGTATCGTCTTCATCATCGTCCGACTCATCTGCTACGCTTTCTGCAGCAGAAGGCACCGCGGCAACGATTGTCTCATTGGTGGTTGCCTCATCGAAGATGTCGGACAAGTTTTCATCTTCACCGACATAGCTTCTAAGCATGCTGGATGCATCCATGAAGTGGTTCTCCACTAGATAGGACCACACGTTTGCATCGACAGTGTCGCTCCGATCGGCGTCCAGAACTCCGACATCACGCACGAACGTGGCCTTCTCGAAGCACCTCACTTGTTGCGGCTTTCACTTGCCACCAAGATGCCACTATCACATCAATGGCAGTTCTTGCACAAACTCGCCAACTTTTAACAGCTTCCTGTAATTGCAGATTCAAAGCCACTTATTAACATGTGTGCTTCTTGCACAGCTTTTTCACCATAGCAATCGCGCCATGATCAAGAGACTGGCACCTTGCAGTGGTGTTTGCCGGCAGAAACTTCACACTCACTGCACTCAGCTTTGGTTGCACACCATAAGTGGAGCAGATGACAAGTATAAAGATGACTCGTCATTTTTACGCAACCGTGTCATCTTCTCTGGCCAGCTGCCAAACAACTTTGGGGTCATCCAGGCATTTGAATTCGCCTCGTAGGTCAGCGGACGCTTCTTGAAACGTCGGGGCCAATGACGAGCAAGCACCGCTTGTGAGATCCGTCTATGTAATTTTTTTTGTACGCTTGCTCTGCAGATTAAGCGGCAACAAGCCTCAGTGTTGCGCGGTCACCAAGCAATGGGACTTCAAAACCACACTATAACCGGTATTTCACTTGGTGTGACCGCATATCAAGCAGTATAACTTTACATTAAGTCCTATGGGAGGCAGACCAGTGGCCGGCAAAAACCACATTATATCCGGCCATGCTCTATAAGCAGTTATGTTATACCTCCATTGTATCAAGCTTCGAACTATTTCGCGATCTTCTCCGAGTTCAATATATCTGGGTTCGACTGTAGTTGCCCATTTAGTAAGCTACTACTCAGCACAAGACACCCAGCACACTTTCAGCCAACACCTGCAATACAAGCATGTCCCTGACCAAGCTGTGCACAGTGGATAGTTGTTGATTCGAACTGACGCCTTAGTCCTCCCAAAATCAAGTGGATTAAAACGCTTTCCTTTATTCCAATTCCTCATAATTCGAACAAATTTTCAGCCTCCTTTAAGTTCGAATTACCAGTTGTCAACTATAAAGCAAAACAAAACTGTGGCTCTAATGTATGTCATTGCTGCGGCAATGCGATTAGTTTCCAGCTGGAAGCATTGAGAAGATGGAGCTCATCAGTGTATTCCAAACATTCAAATGTAATGACACTGCAAAGGCATATTTTTGCAAATCAAGACTCCATAATCAATGCAGCATGCTAGGCGTGAGAAAAAAGAACACCTAACTCTCATTCTGCACCCATTCTGATGCATCCAAACTAGGGGTGTGCGAATATTCGAAATTTCGAATATGAATCGAATATGTTTGATATTCAATTCATATTCGTATTCGATAATTGATATTCGTGAATTTCCAAATATTCGAAAATTCCCGAATAATCGCCAGCGATCGTATACTGCGCTTACTTTCATAAATTTGACCGTGGCAAAACCACAATATCTGGGCAAATTAGCCGATAATCGAGTTAAAAATTCCAGGAAGACAGTACAGAGGTCCTATCCCCTTCCTCTTCCGCCGTTTATCACGCGGACCGACCGCATCCCGACGCCGCAAGGCTTCACATCGTGAGAATTTCCCCAAGTGGGCTTTCCCACATATCACCCGTGCTGCGAACAAGATGACCGACGACCCGTTTCGAGCAATCGCAACGCGAAATCGCGCTTTTTTTTTAATCCTTCGGTAATACATTACATATTTAATGCCCACATCCGAAGAATGCGTCCTGTCGGCTTCATAACTCTCCGAGCGTGACTTCCGCCATCCCGTTTTGCAAACTACGCTATGAGGGAAAGCCTACTTGCGGAATGCCGCGGGAGCCTCCTGAAGGAGCGCGTCAAGTAGTCGCAATGGGGCAAGCGATCCTGTTAAAATCTCGCCTATTGCATGGTGCATTGTAACGTGCACACCTCCTTAGCGGGCGTAATGGCAGGAGTGGCAAGAATCGGAAGGCCTCTGTCGCTAGGGCAAAAAAAAATAGCCTGGCTGCGTAGTTTCGGTTTCTGAGCTTCACCGCTGCCCCGCGGCAACTTCAAATGTCGGCCCGCGCATTCGCCGATAGTCCAATCCCAGCTCTGCGCGGCTTATTTCTTTTTCCTTTTTAGAAACCGCCTCGCTGCTCCGACGCCAGTGTGTGTTCCCCGGCCCCTTGCTTGCATTTGTGTTGTTCTTCCAGCACTCCAAAACGGGTGGCTCGTCATGGGCTTACAGGTGTTAGCGCGCTGGAGCCGCCTCATAAGTTCTTACTGCATCTTCAGCATTTTCAGCAGCGTTTCTTTTTCGGGGGGAGGGGGGGGGGGGGGGGGGGGGGTGCGCAGGCAATTTTATTAACTTTTATTATTTATTTTATTGTATTTCTGCCGTGTATGGGTTTTGTCGAATGTTTTGCGCACATCGTTCATCTGTATCACCATGCACCAACTAGGCCCAACAGAAGTGTTATTGAAGTATACATTTCTGTGCACATCATGTTTTTTATATGGTACTGAGGCAGTCTAGTTTTGTTTATTTTAGTTGCAAAGACCATATACTATTTTGAAAAAAAAATAAGGCAAACAACGTTTGCTTGCTCATCGTTTTCTGAAATTTTTTTTGTACTGAACAGATATTCGATATTCAAAGCCATTTTTTTCTTCATATTCGTATTCGATTCGTATTAGAAAATTTCAATATTTGCACACCCCTAATCCAAACCAATGTTCTATGTTCCTCAATAATAATTAACAAGCTGAAGAAATTGCATCAATCTGTGCTGTCTCTTTACTCATTACGTGCCGTCGTTGCACAGGAAAGCTCTTGGCTTGAGCTAGCTTGCTGCATACACATACATAAGGATTTTAGATGCCTCAGAGCATTAAACCTCTTGGGCGTTAAAACGCCAGAACGTTAGGATGCCACAGCGTTAGGAACATTCAAACATCAGGTTAGACAGCAAGCAACATAGCTAACCTGTTTCCACATCTGCAATGTCGATGAGCAAGTCCTCTGATGCCGATGCCAGCATTTTCCCGTCATGGCTGAAGCTGATTGTTCGCACTGGCCACTCCAGCCTGGCACAGGGCAAAGGATATAGGGAACAATCAGAAACTATCAGATAACAGAGAACAGAATCTTAAAAGGTCCACGCTGCAGCAGAAATCAATAATTCATAAACAAACTACATATATTAGGAAAAAAAACACATCAGCCAACCAGCCCTGCATCAAAAGCAGCCAGCGATGCATTGCACTGACATTCAAACCACCCACTGTTCTTGTTCTTACATTTACTTTCTTTATCAACACAAGAGCACTAAAGGCTCATCGGAGAAAATACCCAACAGCGTATGTCTAACATTCGTTGGTTGGTCGATGGGATGTGTGACATCGTGAGACTCGATGTGGCAGAGTTGGCAGGTGCACTGGAAAAACACAGTGCAGCTAGTCATAAAATTCTCTCATTGGATGAGACAGTGATGACATCATAGGGTCATGTGGCACGGCTGAGCACTGATTGGTCAACGGGGTGTGCAATGCCATGAGACCATGTGACATGGCTAAGTTGGCAGGCGACATGGCCAAGCGCTGATCGGTCACAGGAGTGAGCTGCGTCATGAGACCACATGTCAAAGCAGAGTTTGCAGGTGCACTGATCATGTGACATGACCGGGCACAGTGGCAATCTCGGCAGCTGCATGCGGTCATGTGCACACGTGTCTAGACAGCTCCACGTATCAGGTTGGAATGATCAACACCACCTGTGTCTACCGTAGAGGAAAATCCCCACAAGCAGAGAGGGCGTCCACGGAAATATGTCGTTGAAGATGGAGTATCAGCAGTTGTGCAAGCTCGGCATATGCAACAAGGTGCAATGATGGAGGAGGAGAAGCAGGCTGAGTGGACTTCACAGTTTAATGCTATCACATTCTCAACCTATAATTAATCACCATATTTGCTCATGTAATTTGCACCCGCACATAATTTGCGAATTTGCGCACCCCCAACTTCTTACCCGGATTTCTGAAAAACAAAAACAAAAAACTTTTACTCACATATTTTGTGCACCATGCTGCGCAAGCACTTATATTTAGGGTCAACTTCTTCTTTACCCAGCACGGTGTGCAGGTTGCAGGGCTAACTTACACGTGGCAATATACTGTATACATTCCGCGTCATGACCTTTGTAAAGTTTCAGCCGCCACTGTGGCTCAGTGGTTATGGTGGTCGGCTGCTGATCCGAAAGACGCAGCTTCGATCCCAGCCATGGCAGTCGCATTTCTATGGAGGTGAAAAGCTAGAGGCCCATCTAATGTGCCACGTCAGAGCACGTAAAAGAGCCCCAGGTGGTTGAAATTTCTAGAGCCCGTGCCCCTCATAGCCAGAGTCACTTTGGGACGCTAAGCCCCTATAAACCTAAACCTTTGTAGAGTTTTTAGGACGTGCTTGCAAAATCTACGCGTAATTTGCACCGCACCCCATTTTTGAAGCCATAATTTTAGAAAAAAAGCACGCAAATTAGGCAAGTAAATATAGTAAGTGTCCCCTAGATTTTTTTTTCTCACAATATGGCACATATTAGTCGGCAGACCATATGGCACAAAGCTTCACTACATCACAGTTTAGGTGGTTATTATACAAGCATCGTTCTTGCATTAGCTTGTTTTCCTTTTCTCTAAACCAAAGAAACGCAACCATTGTTTTACAATGGGTTCTTATTAATTCAGAACTGCTCAATTCAAACAAACAATTTACTCCTGTCAGCATCAAGTGGATAAAAAAGCTCCTGTACATGATTCAAACATGACTCTACATGATTCAAAAACGTCCCTCAAGGGTTGAAATTATCAATAGTAACCTGTACTCATTCTCTATGACTCGCCAAACATAGGTGTCAGGGCTCGCTTAGACTTTTAAGGGCATTGGTGCAGCACGCGTGCGAGGTGGCCAGGACCAGTGGAGCCCTGGAATGAGGGACCACCCTTGCTAAGGAGCCCCCGACGGCGGCGGTGGCTGCGGCAAGCGCCAAGACGCAGCTGCAAGGAGACTCTCCGGAACTGACCAAAAGAATTCAATAAAGTTTTTCATTCATTCATTCTGTGGCTCTAGTGCTGAGGACACTTAAATCATCGCAGTGAGTAGAATGGCTATGCTACTCTGAAGCATATATAATGCAGGCAAAATTATAAATCTTTCTTGCAGTAAACATCATTTCTTCTGTCTATGAGGCTCTCAATTTGAGCTTTGTCTGGTTGTTCACCGCAATTACCTGATCAACACTGTTCCCACTTCGAGTTATTGATCAATTCACTCTCGCCCTACCATAAGCTTGCCGTCCCGGTTAGCTCAGTTGGTAGAACGGCTGCTCCGGTGAAGCGGTGGTCCCCGTTCGAACCCCGGACCAGGATGAATTTTTCTTTAACTGCGAAGTTTCTGAGGAAGCTGTTTAGCTTTCTTCTCTAGCTGTATGGCTGCACTTAAGTGGATGCCAATGAGTAATTACTCCCTTTGTTACTGAGCAAAAATGGCCATTGTAACAAAACCAAATAATAGTAACCACTGCCAAGTAGCTGTTCCTTAGCAGGAATGTGATGTTTGCTTATAAAGTTCGATTGGACAAAAGCAGCTGAACAGTTATTCACTTAATATCCGTTTTATTAATTATGAGCCATGCACCACATTCCGAGCTAAACAATGGGAAAAATGTTTTTTAATTTACTTCTAATGAAACACCTTCTTTGGCAACCATGAATACAAAAAAAAAAGAGATGCGGGGGATTACACGCAAACAAATGCTCCTATTACAAAAGAGAATGTAGGTGATGAAACATCCAGAAAGTTACACTTTCATTTGGCTTTTCAAAAAAAGAAATGAACATCTTCAGCTTCGGTGCAAGTAACTTTCCGTTCCAGCAAGGCCACTACAACAATTGCAGTTGTTTCTACACATAACAGCGGCGCTGCTCAACTGTGCGTGAACGCCGTCCAAACCACTCACCGCGAGAAGGTTCTGAGGCAGGCCAGCTCCTCAACATCCCAGAGGCTGACCAGGGCATCCACGCTGCCGGTGGCAAAGTACTTGCCCGTCGGATCAAACTCGATGCAGATGCAGTTAGCCGGGTGAGCATTGAGCACGGTCTGCAGCTGCAGGTCTGGGTAGCTGCATGGGAGGAACAGGAACACAGCTGTTCAGCAAGTAAGTTTTCTGAACAGAACATATGCTAAGAACTGCACGATTTGTACAAGGTGACATCGACGGTGAACAGGAGAAGAAGGAAGAAGAGAGAAGCACTGCTTGTCATTGTGCTGTTGTCTTGCACTTGCTATCCTATTCCAAGGAAAGAACCAGCAACATGTCACATGAAGGCAGCACTAAGTAAACATGACAGCTATACAAGCAGCTAGAAGGTCGTAAGTGGTAACAAAAGTCGCACAAAGCAAACGCAGAAAAACTGTCAACCTTCAGATTGGCGAATGTAAGCGCAAGCATGAAATGCTTAGGATCAAATGAGAGAGATGACAGAGGCTTCCGCTTTGCAGAGAGAAAATGGCAAGCGCCCTCTTGCTGGTGATAGCCATGGCAATATGGCCGTACACTTTGCAATGGGCAATATGTTCAACTGGATCTCTCAAAAAAGAAACCAATAAAGAAAGATAAAACGGCTCGTCAAAGTTCCCACTGTTTTCCACCTATTAGACAATTCAGAAGAGAGCCCGGGTAGACAAACATCGCGAATTCTTGAAAGCTTTAGTCTTGATTTCAGGCTAACCCACTATATTCTGAACAAAGTTGTATCCTCGGTTATCCTGACTGTCTCGTGGGTTATTTTCCACCGACCACTCCAAATTTCTTTTCCCAATCTCAAATGCTTCCAAATGAATTTTTCAGTTTATTCTAAATCCTGACCATAAAATTGAACCCTCCCGTCGACAAGGATCAGTCAGACATTTTCAGCAGATACACACAGACGTCTGGAAAGATCTCCTGTTAGACCGACTGTTACTTTAAAAAGTAGTTGGATACATTAATACATTTGGCAATGAGTAAAGTTGAGATAGGCAGCTGGCAATATTCAAGGAAACTTAGTTGCTTGACATTACATCCAACTTAATTACTACACTCCTATTAAAGCCAGAACAGCTGTGTTCTATGACACAACCTTGTAACACAGCTTTGACGGAAGTCTTTCTTTCTTTGAATTCCTGTAAAATTTGCTCTGGATTTCTTAACCATCTATCAAAACCAGCAAGCGGTCATCTACAAACATTTCATGCTCCATGAAAATCATGGGAAAAGGCAACAAAAATACAACTGACAAGCAGAACGTTTACTTCTAACTTAGCGGTGAGTGAACATTCGAAACTTCGAATATGAATGAAATATGTCTGTTATTCGGTTAATATTTGATTCAAGAAATTCATATTCCAAAATTTCCGAATATTCACCAGCAAACAAATACTGTGTTAACTTTCATATATAGTACAACCGTGGCAGGACTGCACCATCTGGGCAAATTATCCCAAATTCAAGTTTAAAGGAACACCGAGGACAAACAGACGCATCGACCTCATTCTGATCACACACTCACCAAAAACAAAGCTCTCGTATGATGGAAGACAAAATGCAGGTGTTGCCATCACCGGCCACTTTCGCAAGCAGAATGCCCGAATCAAAATCAAGGATCACAGAGGCAACGCTGTGCTGCCATTCACTACTAGACGGTGGAAACTTGTCCTTTCTGGTGAGGATGTCACCAAGATTGTGTTGTCTGGTGAAAACATTTTCAAATTCAATTTTCTCAGCCATAAATGCATGCTTTGCTACCGGACAAACATCAACGTAGCCACAAAGAGCCACAAAAAAAAAAATTGTGGAAGGTGTGGAACAGAACAGTACAAATGTGTCCTCTCAACTTACTTCTCCGCCAGTAATCGCAGCGGTCCATCACATTCAGATGCTGTTAGGATTGGAATTCGCGCGAAATTCCCCAAGTGTGCTTTCCCACATGTCATAGGTGATGCGAACAAGATGGGCGACCACCAGCTTCCAGCAATCACAACACAAAACACGCATTTTTTTTTTGTTTGACCTCATAATTTGTCAAATACTTGATGTCCTTGGCACTCATCCTGTTGTCTTCACAACTCTTCTAGCATGACTCCTGCCATTTCCTATCAGCCAACTATGATATGCGGAAAAGCTCACTTGTGGGATTTCAAATGGGGCTCCCAGAGGGAGACAGAGTCAAAGTGTCACCTATAGGGTAAGCGATCATGTAAAAATCCCACCCACTGCATGCTGCATTGTAACCCATGCATCTCTGGGAGGCGTGATGCCAATAGTGAGGAACCTGTCGGTAGATTCAGCAAATAGCCTGGCCACATGGCTTCCGATTTTTGAGCTTAGCCATCAGCCCTCATCGTTGCCTATCGGTTGCACGTTTGGCAGCCATCCGAACCCAGCTACATGCCAGCTTTAGACACAGACTGCAAAGTCGGGGGTCATTTCATTTTCTTTACAAAAACAGTCTCGGCGCTCCAACGTAAATGTGTTTCCCTCGTTTACATCCACGCTGTCCTTCCATCTTGCTGAAAATGCCAGCTCATCACAAGCTTTTCGCTGTCTGTGCGATGAAGCCTCCCCACAAGTCTACGGTGCATTTTCACAATGGGGGGGTTATGACTAGACCTTCAGATAATTAGGGTATTTCTTCAAGACCCCAAAAGCCCAGATTAATGAGGTTTTTGCAATCTGTCATGTTATTTTTAATTGAAAAGCATTTCTTGTCTCATGAGTCGTGTGTACAGGGCCTGTCGGCAGAGCATGTCATCAGCGCGTGTCCGCACTAAAACTGCCATCAATTACAGGGGTAATTAGTAAAATATATGATTTGTAAGGCTAAAGAAGAAGATGCGTCGGATGATTTGAAAAGACGAAGACGAGGTGACAGTGTTCTCGAGAGTTTTTGCCAGCGCTACGCTTGTGTGTCTTTTGCCGATCTGATCCCAGACTGCTGCCGTTGCCGTTCCCGTCGCCCCAGTACCTCGTAACAAACCCCCCGTTACATTTGGTGGAGGAGCCGGGTAAAAACATCGGCCCTGGAGCTCCGTAGTCGTGCTCTCCCGGCGCGCACGATGCCTGAGGACGTCCAACACCAGGCCGTACAAGTGGGCCAGGCTGTCATCTGTGCCGGCTCTCTTCGTCAACGGGACCCGACCATTTTCAGCGGGACTGACGAGAACGATGTGGAAGATTGGCTCACATCGTACGAGCGGGTGAGCGTATACAACAAATGGGACGATGTGACGAAGCTAAACAACGTCATCTTTTATCTCGCCGGTGTGGCTAACCTCTGGTATCGCAACCATGAGGCAGATATTCAAACCTGGTCCATTTTTAAGACTAAATTTGCAGACGTATTTGGTCGACCGGCTGTCAGGCAACTCCGAGCCGAACAGCGATTGCGTGAACGATCTCAGCAGGCTAGTGAAAGCTTCACTAGCTACATTGAAGATGTCGTCAACTTGTGCAAGCGGGTCAACGCTCGTATGTCGGAAGCCGACAAGATCCAACACATCTTGAAAGGCATCGATGACGACGCTTTTCAGATGCTTCTAGCGCGCGACTTGCGTACCGTTGCTGAAGTCGTCACGCTGTGTCAAAGCTTTGAGCAGTTGCGCAAGCAGCGGATTCTGACACGCCAGCGGCCACAGCAGGTTGAGTCGCTCGCTGGGCTCACGCCTGCTCCTGACCCCTCGCTGCTACAGCAGATTAAAGACTTCGTGCGGGAAGAAGTGGCACGTCAACTTTCCTTTCTGCCGAGCGCTCACGACCGACCATCATATCTGACTCCAGCGCTCCGACATACAATTCAAGAGCAAGTTGCTGAGGCTCTTCCACCGGCTCATCCGTCACCACCTGTCACGGTTCCGCTGACATACGCTGACGTTGTCGCCAGACCACAACCTGTGGCGGCTCCGCTCACATATGCCGAACCCGTCGCGAGACCGCCTCCTGTCGCGGCTCCAGTGACATATGCCGATGTCGTAGCAAGACCGCAGCCGCCAATCTATAGTGCGCCTCCGGCGCATTTGCGAGGGCCAGTGGCTTACCGACGAACTACTCCAAGGGTCAGCGATTCCTGGCGCACAACGGACAATCGGCCGATTTGCTTCTTTTGTGGTCTCCCAGGTCATGTAGCTCGGCATTGCCGCCGTCGTCTCCCAGACGCGGAAATTCCTCCCCAAGCTCCTGGGTACTGGCCCCCACCGAGTCAGTACTCTGTACCAGCTGCGCCGCCGCAAAGTCGTACTTCCTCGCCGGACCATTCTACCCTCTCCAGCCGCCGGCCCTCTTCTCCACGACGCCGGTCTATTTCGCCTATGCGACGTCGCCCCACCGCTAACCAGGAGGAAAACTAGGCGCCGCAGTTCCTGAGGCGAGAACTGCGTCCACAACGAACTTCGAAAGGCCTCATCCGTCAGCCGCTAACCTCACTGAAATTTCCGTCGACGGCGTTTCTGTCATGGCGCTTGTCGACACTGGTGCTGCCGTTTCCGTCATGGACGCAAAGCTGTGTAGTTCTTTAAGAAAAGTAAGGACGCCAATTGCTGGACTCTCACTGCGCACCGCCAGCGCTCAGAACATCCAGCCGTCAGCAGCGTGTACCGCTCGCGTTGTAATCCAGGGGACCATTTATGCCGTCGAATTCGTCGTACTGCCCTGCTGTTCTCATGCTGTTATCCTGGGCTGGGATTTCCTATCGCGCCATGCTGCTATCATCGATTGTGCTCGAGCTGAAGTCGAGTTCTCTCACCTGCCCGAAGCTGTCTTGGACACTGCCCCTCCTGGTGCCTGTGTTAAGGCCCTAGTTGCCGAAGACATTGACCTGCCTCCCTGCTCTTCAGTCCTCGTACCCCTCTCTTGCGGCCCTCTTCGCGACGACACTGTCCTCTTCACTCCGTCCCCTATCTTTCTGCACCGCAAGTGTCTGCCTCTGCCATACGCTGTACTGACTATATCCGCTGGCCTCTCCGTACTGTTCGTGTCTAACCCATTCTCGTTCCCCAACGCCTTGCGCCTAGGTGAATGTCTCGGCACGGTACAACCATTCGCGTCTCTGCTCATCCGCGAAGAGACGGACGACGCGCCGCACCTCTCCATAGCCGCACTCAGCCCACCTACTGCTGCGCCCGATCCCTCCTCAACCGAAGCATTCCTTCGCTCCATCGACGACAACCTTCCAGCGCCGCAAAGGGCACAGCTTCTCACTTTACTTAATCAGTTTCGCTCATCATTTGACTCACATCAAAGTTCCTTGGGCCAAACTTCCACTGTCACCCATGCCATCGACACAGGTGACCACGCACCGCTGCGACAACGTCCCTATCGTGTGTCTGTCGCCGAGCGCCAAGTTATTGAAGACCAAGTCGACAAGATGCTCCAGAGCGGCGTCATTCAGCCCTCAAGCAGCCCATGGGCGTCGCCTGTGGTGCTCGTCAAAAAGAAGGATGGCTCCATACGCTTCTGTGTAGATTACCGCCGCCTTAATAAGATTACGCGCAAAGATGTCTATCCCCTCCCGCGCATAGACGACGCTCTGGACTCTTTGCAAGGGGCCGAACTCTTTTCATCTCTTGATTTGCGTTCCGGGTACTGGCAAGTTCCTATGAAAGTAGCCGATCGCCCCAAAACCGCCTTTGTGACACCGGATGGCTTGTATGAATTTACGGTGATGCCCTTCGGGCTTTGTAACGCCCCCGCGACTTTTGAGAGGATGATGGACACCATTTTGCGCGGATTTAAGTGGAAGACATGCCTTTGCTACCTCGACGACATTGTGGTCTTTTCAAAACCCCGGACTTTGACACCCACCTCTCCCGTTTGAAGCACGTCTTGACCTGCCTCTCTGACGCCGGCCTGCAGCTGAACTTAAAAAAATGCCGTTTTGCCGCTCGTCAATTAACCATCTTAGGTCATGTTGTCTCTAAGCAGGGCGTCAGTCCCGACCCAGCGAAACTTCGTGCTGTGGTTGACTTTCCCAAACCTACCTCCATCAAAGACCTGTGCAGCTTCCTGGGTTTGTGCTCATATTTCCGCCGGTTTATTCGCAACTTTGCGTCCATTGCTGCGCCTTTGACTCAACTGCTGTCTGGAAGTGCGGATTTATCACTGTGGTCTCCAGCGTGCGACGACGCATACACCACCTTGCGCCGTCTCCTCACGGCGCCGCCCATTCTGCGCCATTTCGACTCGGCCGCTCCTACCAAAGTGCACACGGACGCCAGCGGTGTTGGCCTCGGCGCTGTCCTCGCCCAACGAAAACCTGGCTTTGACGAATACGTCGTTGCTTATGCTAGCCGCACACTCACACCAGCAGAACGCAACTACTCCGTAACTGAAAAAGAGTGTTTGGCGATTGTATGGGCCCTCGCGAAGTTTCGACCGTACATTTATGGGCGCCCTTTTGACGTTGTGACCGACCACC
Organism: Amblyomma americanum; assembly: GCF_052857255.1. Classification (NCBI taxonomy): domain Eukaryota; kingdom Metazoa; phylum Arthropoda; class Arachnida; order Ixodida; family Ixodidae; genus Amblyomma; species Amblyomma americanum. Next base: position 209,498,859 of record NC_135501.1, read on the forward strand.
ATGCGCTCTGTTGGCTTTGCAACCTGAAAGACCCCTCCGGCCGCCTCGCTAGGTGGGCCCTTCGCTTGCAAGAATATGATATCCGCGTCGTGTATCGCACCGGCCGCAAGCATCAAGACGCCGATGCACTGTCACGCTGCCCCCTTCCAGCCGAGATCGCCAGCCTTTCCACCTCCGACGCTTCTCTGCCCTTGCTTCGCCTCAGCGACATGCCTTCAGCGCAACGCATGGATCCCTGGATCGCTTCCCTTCTCGACTTTCTCGCCAACCCGACGGCTGCTTCACCGTCACGTGCGCTCCGCCGCCAAGCTGCCCATTTTGCGATCCGTGACACCCTACTTTATCGCCGTAACTACAACTCCGAAGGTCGCAAGTGGCTGCTCGTTATTCCACGTCACTTACGCTCGGAGATATGCGCATACTTCTATGCTGCCCCCCACAGCGGTCACGCGGGCGTTTTCAAGACCTACACCCGCATACGGCTGCGCTACTACTGGCACGGAATGTACACCTTTATCATGAAGTACGTGCGCGCATGCATTCCCTGCCAACGTCGCACGACACCTCCCCATCGTTCTGCTGCTGAGCTGCAGCCGTTACCATGCCCTCCACGCCCGTTCGACCGCGTTGGCATTGATTTATACGGTCCGCTTCCATACACTGCAGACGGCAACCGTTGGGCTATAGTAGCGGTGGATCACCTTACACGATATGCCGAAACTGCTGCCCTTCCGGCTGCCACAGCGACGGACGTCGCCTCCTTCATTTTGCACCGATTCATCCTTCGCCACGGTGCACCTCGTGAACTGCTCAGTGACCGAGGCCGCGTGTTCTTATCTGAGGTGGTGAAGGCGCTTCTCAAAGAGTGCAACACGATTCACCGAACTACCACCGCCTATCATCCGCAGACCAATGGCCTCACTGAGCGATTTAACCGCACACTCGGAGACATGCTCTCCAAGCACGTCGCTTCTGACCACACGAATTGGGATCTCGTCCTTCCGTACGTTACTTATGCGTACAATACCGCTACGCAGTCTACCACCGGATTCTCTCCTTTCTTCCTACTTTACGGCCGCCAACCCTCTGCTACTATCGACACTATCCTCCCTTACCGCCCTGATGAATCCGAATATCGGCCTGTTTCCGACGCCGCGCAACACGCCGAAGCCTGCCGCCAAATTGCCCGGTCACTCACCACTGACACCCAGCATCGCCAGCGCTCCCGCCTCGACCAAACCCCACCGAACTACACTTCTGGTGCACTTGTGTGGCTCTGGATCCCTTCAGGAACTCCCGGTCTCTCCTCAAAATTTCTTGCGAAGTACCATGGTCCCTACCGTGTGCTGTAGCGCACCTCTCCGGTTAATTATATCGTGGAACCCCTCACGCCGTCTCCTGATCTCCGCCGCCGAGGACGGGAGACCGTTCATGTCCAGCGCCTCAAGCCCTACTACGACCCCGCCGTCTTGCCATCATCCTAAGTCGCCAGGATGGCTCCTCTTGTCCCCGGGGTGATTGTAAGGCTAAAGAAGAAGATGCGTCGGATGATTTGAAAAGACGAAGACGAGGTGACAGTGTTCTCGAGAGTTTTTGCCAGCGCTACGCTTGTGTGTCTTTTGCCGATCTGATCCCAGACTGCTGCCGTTGCCGTTCCCGTCGCCCCAGTACCTCGTAACAAACCCCCCGTTACAGATTAAATAATTATGTAATTAGCATCAACAAATAAGCCAGCAAGTGCTTGATTAAATGGGCAATCATTCGCCGAATGTGGTAATTAATTAGTTAAACTAATCGTTTACATTACAAATTAATCAGTAATTTAGTCAAATCAGTGAATTATTTAATCATTAAATTAAATAAATAAAATACATTCAATTAAGACGTCATATGGTTAACTGAATGGGTAATTGACTGACCATAGTAATTAATTAGTTCAATTAGTGCATTGATTTATAATTGCATTGATGAATTAATTAATTAGTGCATTGGTGTGCTCACTAGACGCTATAGCACCTTTGGTCGTGGACAACCAACGTCTTTGGTTGTGGTAGAACCGAAGTTAGAGGGAAAATATGACTGAGAAACGGCAAAGGCATAAAGAAACGAACACGAAGCAACAAAATCTGCAGCAGTAACACTTTCACATTACTGCACCTAAGCCGACCTAAGTGCACCCCTGGAATTTTTTAATTGTCAGTAACAGATCTCATTTTGCTACTCATTCTGCACGACCACAGTACAGGTTGCATACTTTTAGGTTGTCTAATCATCATGCAGTATACATTCTGGTACCTGTTACTTTTTCATATATGTTGCCGAGTCGGACTAGTTGTGTTTATTTCGGTTGCAAAGACCATACATTATTTTGAAAAAGTAAGGACACTACTTGCCGCTTTATCTTTTTCTGAAATTCTTCTTTTCATACTGAACAGATATTCAATATTTCAATGCATTTTTTTTTTAATATTCACATTCAATTCATATCAAAAAATTTAAATATTCTCATTCCTCTACATCTAACAGAAAGCACATAATAGAGATAGCAAGGAACAAATAGCCAAACAGCGAAGAATACTAGACGCTCCGATTTTCTCACTACCCATAGCATACAATACAGAGTGCCTGAACTGTCATAGTATTCTTTGCTCACCATGCCATTCGTTCAACCAGACCAAGATAGCATCGAACAGTCTGCCCAAAGGTACGGCCATGTGCATATGCAACCTTTGTCCGTAAAGTTCAGAGACTGAGTCCATTAAAAAATATGCGTTTAACATTGAAATCATTTGTGTAGCACCCCTTCGAAATAGTTTCCCTTGCAGTCTATATACAGCTTCAAACACTTCTTGAGGTCTTGGAAACCGTTGGAAACCGCTTCTTTTGGCAGGGCTGTCAGCTCCTTTGTCATGGCGTCTAGAATGGCCTCCACGCTCCCCATCCAGCGACCTTTTAGGGCCCTCTTCACACGAGGAAACAGGAAAAAATCGCATGGGGAGAGGTCAGGCGAGTATGGCGGTGGGGAAGTACAGTAATGCTGTGCTTGGCGAGAAATTTTGTCACGCTGAGAGCAGTGTGCGGCCTTACGTTTTCGTGGAGAAGGCTCAATTGTCTAGATGCCCATAAGTCAGGGCGACGGCGTCGCAGTGCATCACGCATGTGTTGGAGCACGCGGACATAAAACTCCTGATTAACCGTCTGCCCTTGTGGGACGAACTCGTTGTGTACGACACCTCTGGCATCGAAAAAAACTATCAACATCGTTTTTGTTTTGGTCTTCTGTCGCCGCACCTTTCTAAACGGCGGAAAGCTTGTGGACCACCATCGGCGCCCTGCCTTTTTGCATGAGGATCGTAATGAAAACACTATGTTTAGTCTTCAGCAATGATGCTGTCGACGAATGCAGCATCCTTCTCTGCCCCAGAGAGCAAATCAGCGCTCACTGATGCCCGCGTGTCCTTCTGGTCCTGTGTGAGGGAGTGCGGCACAAGTCTGGCATTCACCTTTCGTTTCCCCAAGTTCTCACGCAAAATTTGGTGGCATGTCGTCTTACTAATGTCGAGAGCATCTGACAGCATGCGGACTGTAATGGTGCAGTCTTGCTGTACGATTTCCCTGATCCGAGCCACGTTGTTTTCCTTCCCTGAGGTTGAAGGGCGCCCCTGCCTTGCGTCGTCTTCCACCGACAATCTCCCCGAAACGAACCTCTTGTGCCACTCGAAAACTCGCCTCGCGATAATGTCTCGTTGCCGTAAGTGTCATGAAGGGGCTCATAAGTCTGTGTGGCTGTTTTGCCAAGCTTCACACAGAATTTTATGTTTACACGCTGTTCGAGGTGGACGTCCATCTCTCCACATCCACTCACAGTAGAATGTGCAGACGACTAGTGACAACGTATTTTTCTACATGTAGTGCCATCTAGCGGCAGCCACTGCAATTAACATAAATAGCTCAGGTTAGCCCGAAAAGATGGCGCTACACACACGCACCAACATTTGTTTTAGGAAATAATTGTTAGAGAAGAAAATAAATCAGTCTCGAAACTTTACGGACAAAGGTTGTATATTCACTGGCAGAATGAGTCCACACGTATTTTGCCCAAATCGATTACCACATTCTACCGTGTATAAATTCCAAACCTGCTTCAGTGCTCACCTAAGAATGTGGATGCAGCCCTGACCACTGGTGAGGAAGAAGTGTGTGTTGGTATTGTTCCAGGAGATCTCGTTCACTTCAAACTTGAACTGCTGGTCTGTGCGGACCTTGTGTGAACGAACGTCAATGAAGGACACCAGGTCTTCCTTGTTGCCCACTGCAATCGTCTGCCCATCAGGTGACCAGCAGATGTTAATGTTCTCGCCTGAAAAAATGTTGACAACCACTTGCAGAGCCTGGTTTCACAGACCTCAACCAGGCATCATAACCAGAAAGACAGTTCTGATCCTGATGCGAGAAAACGACAAGCAGACATCTGGCCATGGGTGCAACAATATGGCTTCTGAACAAAATACGGGACTGCCGACCAAAACATGAGAGCCACAGTAAATTCGAGTAATGACTCCCGTTGAACCAACAGCATACAGGCTCAAATCACATGACAGTCAATTATGCAATAGTCTATGGAATTGTACAAACCAAATAGCAACCATACGCTAAAAAATTTAAAGGAGTATAGACACCTTATTTTGGTGGCATGCTTTCTTCTCTACAATGATGCGGGATACACTACTATACATGAGCCATCGCAGTGGCTCAGTGGTTATGGCACTCGGCTGCTGACCCAAAAAACGCGGGTTCAATCCTGGCCATGGCGGCCGAATTTCAATGGACGCGAAATTCTAGAGGCCCGTGTACTGCGCGATGTCAGTGCACGTTAAAGAACCCCAGGTGGTTGAAATTTCCGAATCCTTTCACTAAGGCGTCCCTCATTGCCTGAGTCGCTTTGGGACGTTAAACCCCCATACACCCAACTACTACACATGAGTCACCATGTGTCATTCACCTATGACCGCTAAATAATTTATAATCGAATTTCTTCTGTCATGCTGTTTCGGTTTCGGTTTCAACAGTTGAACAATGGCTGTGACGTCAAAGAGTGCCTTTGTGTCACATGAGGCATCGAAAAACGTCCATGTAATAGCTGCTTCATCATTTTAATTTAATGCAGTGCTGAAAGCAGCCTTTCGCAAGAGCCGGAATGACAGCGAATGTGGAAGCAGCAATTATATTGCAGTTTTTTCATGTCTCACGTGACCTGTAAGCACACGTTGATGTCACAGTCCTCATTCAGCTGTTGAAAGTGAAAACGAAACAGCACAAGAAAGAAATGCAATTATAAATTATTTAGCAGTCACAGGAGAATACCGGGTGGTAATCCATGTATAATATTGCCTTACGCATCATTATAAACAACAAGACATGCACCCAAAAATTAGGTGTCTATACTCCTTTAATCATCTAAAAACATATACAGAACTCGCCAGTAGAATTAAAACAATGCGTGACAGTGCAAGATACCCCATGCTATGCTATTCATAGATTCTGTAAAAGCTTTTGATAAGGTACCTCAGCAATGATTGCTACTAAAACTTGCCGGTCTAAATTTGCACGCTAACATCCCAGAATGGATTAAAGAATGCCATACTAACCGCTCTCAGTTTATCTATGCTAATAACTATATCTCAAATAACATTCCTGTAACATCTCATGCCCCGCAGGGACCTGTACTCACCCCTCTCCTATTCCGAATATATATAAATGACCAGCCACAACATGTAGATTGTAGCATATGAATATTCGCTGTCGACCGTGTAATCTATCGCACTATTACTAATATTTCTGATCAAATTGTCCTACAAGTCGATCTCAACCAAGTGCAAGAATGGTGTGACCACCAGCTAATGATGCTGAATGCTAAAAAATGTAAACTCATCTCTTCTCGCCGCAGTAACCCCCCTTTTTTTTCCTCTGAAATTGTGAACTCTTCCATAACACATGTGCACACTTACAAGCATCTTTCTTGGAGTTACACAAGAGTAACGTCATCACATCTTACAACAGGTCTCTAGGATTCCTGAAATGCCACCTTCATTACGCACCTCAGCACGTAATACTTCAGACATAAGAAAAAACCCTTATTCAATCAAAACTTGAGTGTGCTGGTCCCACCTGGAGAGCGCCTAAAAAATATCTAACAAATGCACTCGAATCAACCCAAAGCCGTGCCGCCCGTTTCGTTCATCATGCACACTCACACTCCATCAGCAGTTCATCTTTGAATATTGCTGCGCCTGCACCATTAGCTGCTCGGCACGCAGCTCGTACGCCACGTTGTGAAGAGACTGACGTCCCGCTCCGGCCGCCTCTCTGTGCTGTTGCAGCTTCTCGGAGCTTCTCGGTGTTTGCGTTTCTCTGCTGTCTAGGTGCGAGTTACCAACACCAACTGCTATGTGACAATATAAATTCCAGACACGAAAGCCCCGAACTTCGTCTCCCCGTCGCCAGCCTTTGTTTCCTCCACAAGATTTTTCACAGCTCACTCAATCTGGCACTTTGCAGCGGGCATCACACACACATATCTCACTGCACTGCGCATCCATTTCAGATTACCCGGCCTCTTGCCTGCACTGCAACTTTTTCTCGATCAAATGTGGACTGGAATGCCCTTCCCCACCAAATCGCCACCATCACGTGCCCATCTGCATTTCTTAACACCGCCTCCAGTCATATCCAAAGGCAATGACCTATACTGCTTTTTTTCATCAAATATGTAGCCCAACCCTTTATCTGATGCCCCCTGAAGAAGGTCTTTAGGGAAAAAAAACCGAAGCTATACTAACCAAAATGAATTATCACCGGGCCATGGTACTGATATGCAAGATTAGAAAGAAGTCGCATCGGGCACAGAATTGCCTGCCCTTGCGTTCGACAGCGAAACTGCTGTGCAGCATAGCACAAACCATGCACAGTGCACATAAAAAGTTAGTTCCCACGGTCAGCACGTTACATGTACCAAATGTACACCTCCGATCGGAGTTCCCGGAGAGCAACACTAGCAAAGAAATTTTATTTTCCTGCATCTCAGACACATTGCCCGAGATCTAATGGTGCACCATGTCACAAGAATCCATCCGACATTGCTTGCACAGCTGGCAAAGGGTGCCGTGTTTTTTCACTCACTAATACTGTGCATCGTAAACTTTTGGCTGCAGGTGTGCGTGGTATTTACTCGCATAATTTGTGCCCATGTGCAATTTGTGCACCCCTAAGTTATTACATGGATTTATAAAATAATACTTCCCTCTCCCTGTAGCTCAAGCACACAAGCATGCACGCAGGTGTACGCAGGGCAACCTTGGGAAGATTGGCACTGCCATGTCGCCACATGCGGCTGGTGGAAGGTGTGAGTGGTGTCAAAAAAAGTCATCATTCGTTTGTAAATTGATTCAGGTAAAAAAAAGTCAACTGCGTGCTGTTTATCCGGCTCGCACACACCAGTGGTGCTTTTCCCATATGCATGGCTGCAAGAGTAAACTTTCAGCAACCTCCTGAGCACGCGTCGCACCAGAATCCGAAACTACCATACCACTGGCTGTTCTGTTAGCCGCTACTCATTTATTCAGTTGGGCCGCATGCAATGCCACCGTTTCTTGTATCTCCATTTGTCTCTGGCTGCAGACTTTGAGATTGTATCGTTGCGCGTTTATTGCTTAGAGCTGCACACGCGGGGAACTGCATAACAGGGTGTGAGGCAGGTGCGGTGAGGTGGTATGCATCGACTTACATATGGATTAAGTACTTTTTTGCCAGCGAGGGGAACGAGTTGTGGTGTCAACTCATGCACGGCTATACACCGTATACATTGCGCATTATGACCTTTGCAGTTTTTCAGGACGTTTCTGCGAAATCTCCACATAACTTGCGCACCCGCTCCCTCAAGCCTTAATTTTAGGGGAAAAAAAGGTGTGCAAGTTACGCGAGTAATTATGGCATTAGTCATCAGTCATTTTATGTCATTGCATGTCATGATATGGCCTGTACCATGCATTTTGAATTACACTGTAACAGTGCATGTAAATTCATGTGCATAAATATGTCAACTATCATTTTCAAAATTTCCAGACGTTGTACCTTCTGCAGTAATACACAAAAGATTCAGATGTGTACTGACTGCAATAAAACGTGTTTAAACATGCATGAGCAATAACTGTACTTGCTGTTGGCACTCAGTATGAGGCAAAGCCAGACAGTGTCAAAAACTTGTCCATGAACAACTTGCGACAGCCTCACGAAAAAAAAAATACAAATGGGAATAGGCACCCAACAATTAATACGCAAACCACAATTACTGATGGCGCAAAGGCAGCTTTGCCCAAAGAGTGCCATGGCACAAAGTATTTTTTATTATACGAGGTGAGGTCAAGGCCCCTTTTCCCACACATTTCGCCCCAGATAAGCAGAGCACCAGGCCAGGGAAAAGCTTGTACCCACTGTGTCACTGAGGACCAAACCCTCCCTTCCAGCACGTGGAGCAGGTGCTCAAACCACTGGAAAGAACTTTGGGTGCTATCATTTGGATTGGAGGAAATGAAAAGCACTCTTCCATCACTCACCAATCTATTCCAGCTAAATTCTATTCTGATTCTGAGTGCCCTGTCTTTCACTCCCCAATCTATTCCAATTCTGAATGTGCAACTGCACAAATTGTGTCACAATGATGGATCGTAGAGAGCACTCGTACTACTACACGTGAAGTGGTGCAGCGGCTAAGCAATGTGTCACTGAACCGGCACGTGGCTGTTTGAAACGCAGTCACCAATGGGGCTTGTGAGATCCAGGCTGCTCTTCCCGACTAAGGCTAGAAGGAATAGCTCCCACAAGCCTCACTTTTGCACAGATAGTCCTTCGGAAGACAGTCTGTATTTTGCAAGTAGGCCTGCTGTTGTCCGAGTCACTTTTTTCTCAGCCACTTTCATTTTTGCAGAGTCATTCTTCATCCCCCTAAACACCACCTGCCAAGAATGGCGGGCGGAGGCTTCACATTGACGCCAACACCGAGTTATCTCCTTTATGGCCCTCCTAATACTATTGCATTAGCAAAAAAAAAAAAAAAGACTATCTTTAAAGGTGCTCTGACCTGGTCTTTGCCTGGCCACACAAAGCTTCCTCATGTCACAGAGCCGCCGCGGTGGCTGAGTGGTTATGGCGTTTGGCTGCTGGCCCGAATGATGCGGGTTCGATCCCGGCTGCAACGGTCGAATTTAGGTGGAGGCGAAATTCTGGAGGCCCGTGTACTGTGCGATGTCAGTGCATGTTAAAGAACCCCAGGTGGTCGAAATTTCCGGAGACCTTCACTATGGCGTCTCTCATAGCCTGAGTCACTTTGGGACGTTAAACCCCCATCAACCAACCAACCACCATGTCAGTGAGTCGAGCTCTGTGGTACTAGTGGGGCCGAGAGGAAAGCTACCTTTGGTGCCCACAACAGTGATGGATTTCTGCATCCGTGCATCCCACAGCCGAACAGTCTTGTCCAAACTTGCCGTCGCCAACTGGTCTGGGTTTGAAGGGTGCCAACACAGCTGGTCAACACTGTCTCCATGGCCTTTGAAGACATGGTCTTTCGCCTGGTAGCGAACATGAGAAAAATTAAACAAACTGAACAGTGCACACAACACTTGAAACAGTACAAACAACAACAGCATAAGAAGGAGTAGAATATACAGGCTTCGAAATGCAGGGGCCAAGCACAACCTAATACAGTGGACCCTTGTTAATCCAAATGTGCTTGCTTCAACCTTATGGTTTATCCATGCTAATGCTCTGGTCCCACCACCATCAAAGTAACCCCACTATCAGTATTTCTGGCCCTCCCTCTGAGTCCAAATTATGGAGAGAAAACTGCACATGCATTCTCATTTCGAACATACAAATAATGGTGGACGGCAAATCACTTAAGCGCCAGAAAGAACCGCTCACATTTGTTCTTCGGCTGTTTTAGAGCACCTACAGTGAGCTGCCATTTGCATTCTTTCAAAACATGCAAAGTCCCAATCAAATGCCATTTGTCTAATCCAATTCCATACCCATACAAGCGAGCAAAGCACGCATAGCTTTCACTATCCGAAAACACTACTAAGAAATGCAATTTTTGAGAAAATTGTGACGGTATAGTTTAAGGTTTAAGAACTGTTGTCACAAAGAGCTGAATGTTATTGATGTATTTATTTGAGCATGTCTGAATGATGCTGTCTGGAATTTTGATTCCTGATATGTGCTACCATGCAATATGCCATTTATTTATTTATTTAATATACCCTCAGGGCCACTACGGCATTATAGAGGGGAGTGGTTGCAAAAAAAAAGTGAAATCAATTTAACAAACTGGAGTTAATGAAATAGACAAGGTACAAACATGACTCCTACATATACATTGTTAGCTAAGGCATTCAGGAGAAAAAAAGATAACACAATATAAAATTTATCCTAGTTATACAATGTTACCCAGAACGTTCTTGAATAATTGATGATCGGTGATGGTGGCCGTCGAAGAAGGAAGGTGATTCCACTCATTTGATGTGCGTGGAACGAATGACTGAAAAACAGTTTTTGATCTGCAGAAAGGGATGCCAACCTTATGAATGTGGTCTACTCTTGGTGGTCTACTGTGGTGGTGTGATAAGTTCGGTACGAAACTGCGGGTGATAGAATATTGTGAAAAAGGCACAGAAGAAAAATTTTGCGACGTGATGACAAGGATGATAAGTTAAGGCTAGATTTCATGGCACTGATACTTGCTGTTCTGGTATAGTTAGACAGAATCAAGCGAGTAGAATTATTTTGAACCATTTCCAATGCCTGTGTTAGGTTTGTTTGACCTGGATCCCAAATTGACGCGGCGTACTCGAGCTTGGGCCATATTAGAGTTTTGTAAAGGAGCAATTTTAAAGAGGAAGGTGCTTTGGAAAAGTTGCGTCGTAAGTATCCAAGCATTCGGTGAGCACTGGATGTTATATGCGCTATGTGAACGTTCCAAGTTAGATCAGAGGTGATCTGAAGGCCGAGATACTTGTAAGTAGTTACCATATCTAACGGTGCGTTAAGAGAATACACAGTAAGTTGGTTAGCATTTCTTGACACCCGCATAAATTTACACTTGTTAACATTCAATTCCATTAACCATAACTCACAGCATGCAGAAACAGCGTTAAGGACTGATCAGAGCCTGGTTATGTCGTCATCACAAGTTAATTCGGTGAAAATTACACAGTCGCCAGCAAATAAGTGAATGTGCGAGGAGACGCAGGAAGGTAAATCGTTAATGTAAATGAGAATAATCTCATGAACTTTTGTTTTCTGGCCTGGAGCCCCCTTCCACTTTATGCTCCCCTCTTCCCTTTATCTCTGACGTGAACAAACTTGAAACAAGAGCGCATTTTCGCTTCGACTTGCCCCGGCTTCACTTAGAAACAAGAACAGTCGCGCTCTAATATGTGCTGTCCTGTGCCTTCCGACATCTCGCAAGTACTTTGTGTTTGTCGCGCGACAGCAGCAACGTATGAATTCATACTCAAGATCCGCGCTCACGGTCAGACGGAGCCGGCGTTTGATACTTGCCATGCGATCCTTGTCCAGGACAAAGATGCTGACGGTCTTGTCGAAGCTTCCGCACGCAAGACGGCGGCCATCGCAGCTCCAGTTGACAGAGTGGACCTTGGACGAGTGCGCCTGGTAGTCTTTGACGCGGCTGTTGGCCTGGAAAAACGCGGCGAGCTCTTGCACATGCCGCGATTGCTGTTGATGCGCCCAGCTTCTATTCGGCGCCATGACGCTTTCAGCAGCTATCATCATCACTTCAGCCGTTTGATGGCTAGTTTGGGCGCCGCTGCGGTCGCTGGCGTCGTTCGCGCCGTTACGATCGCTTCGCTTCCCGCGTCGCTTGAAACAGCTATTCGATCTGCGCTTGGCAGCTGCGTTTTCCCCGTAATGACCTCAGAAAATTTGGCGGTAGGTCCCTGACGCTTTCAGCCTGCAATCTACATACACGGAAGGGTAACGCAGCAAGGACTGCCCGACTTCTTGGGGCCGCCAAACTCGACATGGCAACGCGGCGTCTCGACTTGTCAGGTAGCAGCTCGACGTCGAGCAGCTCGGCGCGCCCCGGAGGCCGCCAGTGGCAGTCACTCGCCAGGTGGGCGATGACCAGAAGCCCGTCAACGTCAGAGTCGTCATCCCTTGGCTCAGCGTTCTTGAAAGAGAAGAGTGCTGACCGCGATGTCGACTCTGGCCGTCGCACCGAGCCACCACGAAAACAACCATCGCCGCGAGGGTAAGTATAGTAGCACACCACACTCGCTCTGCTAGCGCCTCACCTCCTCTACTGGCCGCCGCGGTGGCTCAGTGGTTATGGCGCTCACCCGAAAGACGCGGGTTCGATCCAGGCCGCGGCGGTCGAGTTTCGATGGAGGCGAAATTGTAGAGGCCCGTGTACTGTGCAATGACAGTGCACGTTAAAGAACCCCTGGTGGTCGAAATTTGCGGAGCCCTTCACTACGGCGTCCCTCATAGCCTGAGTCGCTTTGGGACGTTAAACCCCCATAAACAAACGAACAACCTCTTCTACCACTGCCCGACGGAACCTACTGGCCACTTCGGCGATGGTCAGTGTAGCGTCCGAGTTATGCACAAGGGACTTTTCTGTAACTCGCCTTTAAATATTGAACCTATTTCTGTGAGAACAACAGCAAAACTGTCCATAGTGTGATAACTTCACAGTCAGTCGAAGCCCATGATGGCACTGGAAGACACGCCGAAGCATTCTTCCAGTCATCATCAGCAGTCGTTAAACTTCCCTGAATAGGCACTAGACCGCGTTTATTCGATGCCGTTTCGCTTGAAGCCAAATATCAGGCAGCTGTCGTCAGCACGGACTGCAAAAGTATGAATCATGTGTCATGACCGTATGTGTAGTCGAACGATGATAACTTCATACTTTAACTAGCTTTTCACCATCAATCACAGTGCACAGTTTCCTGAAGCTTCCTTTGTAGTTGCCATCTGTGAGTCAGCACGGTTTACTGTAATCATGGGCTAAAAGCCCTGAAATTTTGAGGCATATTTTATGACAGGAAAATGATTTTGAACTTGCTCCTTATATTAGGATCAGATTTAATGCTTGATAATTTTCCACACACAGAAGTTTCTGGGGACGAGTAAGCAGCCATGAGGAATTCAGAGCTCAAGGTGAAAGCCCTGGGAGGAAGCGGCGGCCAGAAGTGAGCTCACCTATACAAACACCACCAAAGAAAATCATTCATGCCACACCTGAATACAAGGCAGGACGTCGGAGCCCCAGGAAGTCTTCGTTCTTCATTCCTCCCGATAGTCCTGGTAGACCTCAATGGACCTCAACACCTCTACAGACGCCTCAGAAAACCCCTCAAAGGGTGCCTTGGCAAACGCCTCGACAGGTGCCTCCACAGACACTTCCACGGACACCTCGGCGTGAAGACACTGTTTTGGAGCTTCGCAGTGCACAGAAAAGTGCAACTTACTTTCTTGACAGGCAAAGCAGGGTAAACCAGGAAGACAAAGTGTCAAGTCCACAGCGTGCTGCAACACCTCGGCCAGAAGTGAGCCCACCTCTACAAACACCACCAAGGAAAAGCATTCATGCCACGCCTGAACACAAGGCCGGACGTCGGAGCCCCAGGAAGTCTTCTTTCTTCATTCCTCCCGATAGTCCTGGTAGACCTCAACAAACCTCAACACCTCTACATACGCCTCAGAAAACCCCTCAACAGGTGCCTCAGCAAACGCCTCGACAAGTGCCTTCGCAGACACTTCCACGGACACCTCGGCGTGAAGACACTGTTTTGGAGCTTCGCAGTGCACAGAAAAGTGCAACTTACTCTCTTGACAGGCAAAGCAGGGTAAACCAGGAAGACAAAGTGTCAAGTCCACGGCGTGCTGCAACACATCGGCCAGAAGTGAGCCCACCTCTACAAACACCACCAAGGAAAAGCATTCATGCCACACCTGAACACAAGGCGGGACGTCGGAGCCCCAGGAAGTCTTCTTTCTTCATTCCTCCCGATAGTCCTGGTAGACCTCAACAAACCTCAACACCTCTACAGATGCCTCAGAAAACCCCTCAACAGGTGCCTCAGCAAACGCCTCGACAAGTGCCTCCACGGACACCTCCACGGACACCTCCACGGACACCTCGGCATGAAGACACTGTTTTGGAGCTTCGCAGTGCACAGAAAAGTGCAACTTACTCTCCTGACAGGCGAAGCAGGGTAAACCAGGAACACAATGTGTCAAGTCCGCAGCGTGCTGCAACACCTCGGATGTCACCACGGAAGTCACCTAACCAAGAAAACGCTAGCTTAGAGTTTCATCGAAAAACTGCTGCCTCAGCCACATCAGCATCCCAGACTGTTCAGAGCAGTAGAAAGAACATGCCCAAGAAAAAGGCTGTTGGTAGCCATGGTGTACATCAAGCTTCCGGCTCTCGGGCACCTTCGGGAAGTCTGGGAAAACAGGTAAATGCTCACCTCTATTGCATTCAATTTAGCTGATAAGCTATAAGCTGGCTCCAATAAAACTCAAAATTATTATGGAGGCAGAGTAAGCAAAAAATTGGAAAAAAAATGTTTTTTTGTTAATTTCCGAAAGTACTTTCATTTCAGCGTCTTTTCTGGTATTGCCATTTGAAATGCAACTCCATGACTGGAACTGAATGTTTCTTATTTCAGTTGCAATAAAAACATATATGTTAGCCTCTCAGTCCTGAGCTGCAGTAAATTCCTCTGAGACAATGCATTCAAAACTGCAAGACATGAATGGGATCCGAGGAGAGTGGTCTTAGCGGATTTGACAAGCTGACCCCTACATTTTCACCAACTGCAGACTGCAGATGCATTGTCTGTGATGACACACTATAAGAACTAACCAGGATTCACTGTACTAGTAGGCTGCTGGCTCCATCTGGAGCATTGTATGTGCTTTTTGGTGTGTCAGATGTCACACAGTCTGGTCATCACAGTGATTACGCGACATACTTGTGCCAGGCACAAAATCCATGAAGACAATTGTCCACACTGACTTAGAGAGACTAAATCAGAAGGTAAAAATATCCAGTTCTTCCTGAATGAAATTGCATTACAGATGGTAGCTTGAAGACAAATATGTGGCATATGTAAAAGTGAAGAAAATGTAAGAGCATAACTGCCACTTGAAGATTTTTATTAGTGACATTTTTTCTTGTAACATCACTGATAACAAATAGTGCACTAGTTACATGCCTTAGAACTTGATCAGACAAGTTTAAGAAAAGGCCCTAGATTGCAATGCCATGTGCTGGTTCTTTTGGATGTCGCCTGTTAAGAACAACTGCAAACCAGCTGTGGCTTTCATCGTGCTAAATAATTTATACTGACACACTCACTTGTATGTATGGCCATCACTTTTAAGCACTGCTGCATATCTAGCTGAATCTTTAGAGTATTTCGTACCTGCCAGCAATATTAAGTGTAGCCCTTCAGTATTATTTTTCTCTTGAAAGATACAAGGTTCCTCTTGTACCTCTAGTGCTTGTATCCTTGGTCTCTGTACAACCACCTTTGTTTACTTAAGGGGACTCTGAAACACCTTCCGAGAAGAGCGCATCGACTCGCTGCATTGTGTTATCATGAACACCCACAATCGCGCACGAGCCCTTCTTGGCAACTTTTTTGTGCTTGCACCCTCCTCCATCACTCGCACTTGCTTATATAAGTTGAGAGATGGCTATTGCTCAGATACTTTCAGACGTCACGCAGCTACCATGGCCGCGGCCAATAAGTCGCATAGCTCCCACAGGTCACGAAGCTCTGCCCCCTGAGGTGGGGCCGGCTGAGGAGCGCCAGCCTTCCGGCATGCAGTGATGAGAGGGGAGGGAAAGGCGCGTACACTCTAAAATTAAAATTTTGACTACATATAACTCAGCTTCTTCCAAGCACATTAAAAAAATTCTTGTTGGGCAATATTCGTGAAGCAGCATGCTTTCACATCCCAAGCATACCGCAACATTATAGAGCCCCTTTTGGAGCCCCTTTAATGACTGGCTTGCATGAGCATTTCTCTCAATGACTTCACAGATTTTCTGAGGTGTGCACATGGTCGTGTTGCTGGTATCTGTGCTTGTTACAGATATTCATTATTCAAGGAAAATATTTGTGCGGGGCACATGCCATACTCCAATCCCTATTAGCTCACTTGCAGCTGGTGATTAAAGTGAGGGCCCCAAAGCCAGAACATGTTACGCATGACAAATCACAAGAGTTCATGTCAGCAAATCCTCCATCCGAAGAATAGAAATGTCAGTTTGGAGTGGCAGTGCGGTAGCACAAAATGATCTCTACTGGTACCTTAGTTAGGTTCAGAGCAAACGTCATTTGCTATTGGCATGTGATGTGTATTCATTGGTCCATTTATATTGTACTTAAGTTTCTGTTATGCTGCACCAACTGGCCCAAGCTCCTTTGGTTCCATTGGTTAATTTTTGCTTTATTCTGTATGGCCCCTACTCTTGAGGGGTGTCTGCTAAAATGTTCTGTTGCAAAGAATAGAGCCATGCAGACTATTGCTTGAGTGTAGAGCATCAAAACTCTAGCACAAAACCAGTCAAATGCAATATTTCCCAACAAACGCACCAGGGTCACTGCCACTGGAACAGCCCTTGTGCACGTCCAAATGGATTCACAGTAACATTTGTTCAAGCTCATCTTCAGCAAAAAAAGCCTTCAGCTCATCTCTGTTACTGAAATGCCGCCAAACTTCGGAATGATGTTTCTGACCATATCGCTCCACCTTCCACAAGCTGCTTCAGCTCTTTATTGATCACTATATTGACTAGTGCAGTATTTGGATTTTATTGTTGTATTAACACGAGAGCGTTAAGGAGCTTATGTTGCAGACATACTGGCGTCATTGACTGTGAGCGAAAAATCCCCATAGAAGCAACCTAGGATGCAGGTTAGGCCATGCAACCTTGCGGCATCACTGCGCACCATGGCAGGTGGCAGTTCAATTAACTTATTGGTCGTGACAGGTTGCTCAGGAAGAGCAACCTAAGGTTGCTTGCACAAGGCCCACCGGTGGCAGCTCCTGTCATTGCAGGGCAGTGGCGCATCGCTTAACCACTGCACCACTGTGCCAGAAGTGGTATGAGGACTCCTAGGTATCTATAAATTTTAAGTAGAGAATGACCAATTCTGCATGCATGGGCATTAACGCACTGAAGCTATCGTGTCCTGCCTTTAAAGGGGCTGTGAAAGGGGGTCTCAACAAAGATGCGATATGCCTGGCATGCTAAAGGACGCCGCTTCACAAATATCCTGCAGCAGAATTTTCTTATGCGTTTTGTGGAAGTTGAGTTTTCTGTAGTCAAAATTTGAATTTCCCTCTCCTCTGGTCACTTTTTGCACGCTGAAGTGTCGGCGCTCCACCGCCAGCTCCTCGTCGGCCCCTGTTCCGGCTACCGATGCACATGAACCAATGATAGCAGTCCGCTGCTGACGTAACGAGCGCTACATTATGTGTTGCACGCGGATTCGGACGAAAGCCCGGCACAGCTGGTCGCCGCTAGGTGCGGAAACGGGAGATTTTAAAATTGTATTTTAAATTATCGGCTCGCTTTTGAGGTCTTGTATACAGCATGAACACAAGTTCCCATGTACTCTACATAATGCAAGCACTTTATAGCGAACCTCAAACACCATTTTCAGTGAGCTTGTAAGGTGGATGTCCGTTCCAATTTTTTTGCCACCTGTGTCGGTGATTTTGTGGCAGTTTATGTTCTATTTAGGACTCGAGGGGGACGTTCAGTTTTCCCAAATATGGACAGGGCACGCTTCTGGGCCATGCATTGTGGTTCATTTTGTATTTTGACAGCTTTCCAAGAAGGAGTCATTATCCTTAGAAGCTTAGCACACCTAGGGCCCCACTTCATAGCTTAGAAGCCAACGCCTTGGTCTGTATATTTTGGACAAAGGCTGTACCTTTTATATATTGTTGATATTTTTCTTGGTCTTGCATTTAATGTATTTCTGATATGTGACCCCTGTCCCTGAATCTGTGCCCTACTTGGTCGGTGAGGTACATTAACGAATTAATTCCTTCTGTAGGGCCAACCAAAGGCACACAAAAGGAGGCGTGTGGGATACCTGGTGTTTCGAGAGATTACACGCTACCAGCGCTCCACGGAGCCCCTCATCCCACGACTGGCCTTTGCTCGAGCAGTGCGCGACATACTGTGGCGAGTGGCTGGAGAAGATTACAGGATGCAGAAGCTCGCACTTCAAGCACTCCACGAGGCGGGCGAGGCGGTGATTGTGGCACTGCTGGAAGGTTCCAACGTGCTGGCCCGCCATGCTCGCCGAGTTACAGTCATGAACAGGGACCTGGCTGTTTTGCTGGCTGTCATAAAAAGTTACGGTGGTCTGCAGCAAAGCTTGGCATAGGGGCAGGACTGCTTTGTTCATTTGGGAAGTGTTCTGGTGAATTCTATCTTGCAGATGGTGCCTAGTTTGCAGCAAGCATATTGAAACTGATTTGCACCACTGCTGAACTCTGTCAAGCTAACCTTTGTGTGCCGCTGAATATGAACAGAATCTTGATGAGTGCAGTTGCACAGAGCATTTATTTTCTTATGTGTATTCATCTGAATAGGGCCCATAAAATGCATCAGGCCTTCACAATGTCATTTTTATCTGCAGTGAGAGGGGGTTGGCTCTTGCATTATCTCTGCCATTTTAGTTTATTCCTAGCCACTGTCCTTTCCTCTACCTTACACAGTCTCAAATGTGAGGGTTTTTTTTTTTTTGACACTTTAATGACTTTATTATTACTTTAAAGGCTCTAGGTGTATTGCTGTTCTGTGATGCAGTATATAAGCTTGATAGACTTTCTCTCTCTGCCGTTTTAGTTTATTCCTAGCCACTGTCCTTTCCTTTGCCTTACACAGTCACAAATGTGTTGTTTTTTGACATTTTAATGATTTTATGATCATTTTTGATGTATTGCTATTCTGTGATGCAGCAAATAAGCTTAATAGGCAGTTTTAAACAGCGTGTGAGTGGCCTGTCTTTTACCTACAGACATCCTAATACGGGGTCTTAGCAATTTTAGCGCGCTGCCCTGCGGCATCTGTGTGAAGCCTCCACCAGTTAGGTGGTGTTTGGGGGATCTCTCTCCACCTGTAGGGGAGAGGAGGAGACGCCGGATTAAGAATGACTTGCCAAATATGGCTGAGAAGAAAATAACTCGGACAGACAACAGCACGCCTACGTGCGAAATAGACTGTCTTCCGAAGACCTATCTGTGTAAAAACGAGGCTTGTAGGAGCTATTCCTTCTCGTATTGCTCAGGAAGAGCAACCTGGGCTTCACAAGCTCCACTGGTGGCTGTGTTTGTAACAGCTACCTGCCAGTGCAGTGGTGCATCACTTATCCGCTGCGCTGGTAGTGGTATGAGGACTCGCCGCGAGCTATGAATGTTAAACATTTTGCATAGTTGGAACTGGAATAGATTGGGGAGTGTAAGACATCGAACTCAGGATTAACATAGAATCAGAACTGAAATAGATTGGCGAGCGAAAGAACCATGCTATCGCATTTCCTCCGCGTCAGTCCAATTGATCACCTCAATGTTTTTTATACATCACTTTTGTGCCTCCAAGGAAGCAGGTTTGTTGGTTCCGTTGCCCCCGGGCATAGAATGGATTACTGGAACACAAACCTGCTCACTCAAGTACTGCAAAAATGTGATCACTGCGTTCTATTTCAAATCTGTGTCTTGGGAGTTGTCTTCATTACACACAGGAAGGCCCGTACACAAGTAAAATGACTTTTAAAAGCGTTAACTGTTCGGCTAGTTGGTACAGTGGAACCTCAATATAGCAAACACAGATATCATGAATTATTGGCTTATGGCTGTATCGAACTTTTCATAATTTCTGACAAACTCATGCAATTTCTACATTATATAGACTGTTCTGCAATTAGAGTGCCTTAGAATGTTCCTGCAGCGAAGCCTGCCACGTGCCATCCGAACGGGCACCGTATGGTGCTGTGCAATTCGATATACGTTGCTCAGTTAAACACGCACCGTAGAATGCGCGTCCTCCTTTGCATCACAGTCTTCTTGGTTTTACTGAAGGCGTGCATTGTTTTAATTTCTCTTAGTGGCTTTGCTATAGCTACAGTGATCTCCTTTTTCATGTGCATTTCAATTGTTCTCTAAATGTGAATAATTATTTTTCACTGCTTAAAAAAGCATCAGGAATGTGGAAAATTAATGCGTTTGTCACTGTATGCTTTGGAATGGTGAGCAGTGCGTAAAACGATTAATACTGTGCATGTTCAGTGTATTTTTTAGCAGCTTCCGTGTAGCCACCCTGCTGTCATTTTATCCACTTGGAACGCTCCTTGTGTTAATTTTTATGTCTGCCGTATAACATGTTGCTATAGTTTTCAAAACATGTGCACTTAACGTAAGTTCTTAGAATTGCTGGATCTGATAAAAATAAAATTTGCGGTTATAGTGGACTGCACTGGATGCGTGAAACAGTAATCTTAGTCCTTTGCAAACTTTTTGTTTCCAACTGTGAAAAACATGTTTCTGTGCAGTAAGCCCCCTGGCTTCGCAGTATTCAGCATGGTACAATATACTTGACCATATTTAGATGATCTGAGTGGTACATGGTCACAATATTTTCTATGAACGAGGATATTGGTCACAAAATTTTCTCTTCTATTAATGATTGTCTTTTTATGATCAAGTCACAGCTGCCACTGCCCCCAGAGCGAGACAATTACTGTGCCTTGTCTATTCATAAATGTTTTCCCGACTGCTACTACTGCATACCCTATCTTTATGCTGTACATAACCTGTTTGAGTGTGCTTCTACGTAGTCCACTGGATACAAAATCCAATTTCTGCAGGTCGCAGATCTCCTGTGCTTTTCAGTGATATAACTGTCTCCAGGCTCAGTCACGTCTACTGTGTGTAAAGGGTGCAGACAGATTATATGCATACAGAGAAACTGTGCATGCAACCGTTCAAGGCATGCATGCTTTACAAAAGATATTCCATATTTTTTGCGCAATTTTTATGCAATTATGTTGGTTGCCTGTTTTGTGCAATCATCTCATTCTTTTGTACTGGTACCCATGTTCTATAAAAGCCTGTAAGAAAAATTCATTTGTGCATCCCATCATCGTCATCATCGATTATGCTTGACCGCTTTCTGTTAACTTTACTAAGCCCTCCCGCCACAACCCCAATTGGGATTAGCAGTATTTGTAATAAATAAATAAATAAAATCATTTATTTACCCTTAAAGGCCCTTGGCTTAGGGCATTACATAAGGGGGGAGGGGGAGCAGTCATTACATAATACAGTGGTCGGTAACATCAATGTTTCTGAGCTTGATGTTGTCAATGCAAATAGTTCAGTGTATTTTCCCAAATATAGCCGTGAGAACAAACATTTTACGCAGCAGAAGGCGATGCTGAGAAAGCAGTTCATGGTTATTAGATACAGCGTGCATCAGGGTCTGCTTTTGAACATTGTTGTGAGGTATTGATGATGCACCGTGACCTCAGAGTCTCTGCAGGTGGGTGGGAGAAGAATCATGCTCGCCTCCGAGAACCTTGGTAGCTGCATGGGCATTTTAAAGGGACACTAAACAGAAGTTGGCCTGCATCGACAGCGTAAGGTAGAGGAGGCTAAAGAACGAAATACAGATGTTGCCACTGCCGGACAATTGTGTGAGTGGACACTGATTTTTGGGTGCGGATCCCAGAGGCTATGCTACTCCCCCATTCAAGGAACGGGCAAAAACCCAACCAAATTAACGGGCTACCAAAGCTTTACTAGTACCAGTGATCGAGGAGGCAAATTTAAGGTTATAACCTTTATTAAAAGAAACATTGCCGCCATAAATCACGAGATTGTAACCTGCGACGTTGAGGCATTCCTAATAGAAAATATCACCGGAAGGAAAGGCCAAAGGAGCATATTTCTTCTTAACATATATAGCACACCGAGGCAAAAGAAGGTTAAATTCCAAACCCTATTCCGCAAAGCCACCAAGGCAGCTGGCAAAAACCCACTAGTAATAGTGGGAGACTAACGCTGCCCATCAAGAGGGTGGGGCTACACGAGGCAAAATACAAGAGGCAGACAACTATGGGAAGACATACAAACACTAAGACTAACACTGCACACTGACCCTAATGCACCCACACGGAAGGGCAACAGCATACGCAAAGACACCTCCCCCACTCTAACCCTAAGCAGAAACACTGGAATAACGAACTGGAAAAACACGGAACAAGACCTAGGAAGCGATCAGTATATCGTAACATTTACACTAGGTAAAGGCATCAAATCCAAACAAACTAAACAAACCAAGATTACAGAATGGGACGAATTCAGGCGGATCAGAGAAAACAAGTATATTGGCAACATCACCAACATAGACGAGTGGTTTGAAAAACTAAGGAAACATGCGGACAATGCATCCACCACTCTAAAAGATGAGGATGCACCGCCAAAAGTAGACAGTAAACTATTAAACATGTGCAACAGAAAAGGGGACCTGGAAAAGAGGTTCAAAGCTTGCGATGGAACCGTAACATCAGAAGAGAACTAGCTAGACACAATAAAGAAATAGAAATGCACGCAATGAAGTTAAAGAAACAAAATTGGTGCAGTAGATGTGACGACATGGAGAAAGGCATGAGCCTATCCAAGATGTGGTACATCCTCAGGCACCTACTAGATCCTGAAAAATCGAAAACGCAAGCAAACATAAATCAAATCAAAGCTAGACATGATTTTGAAGGGACAGACAACCAGCTAATCGAAAAATTAAGACATATGTAGGCCGATTAGAAGGTGAAACACCACAAAATTACACTGGCAAACCCAACATAGATCTAGATTCCTCCATCGCGGAAACCAAGGTGCGAGCAGAGATAATCGGCCTAAAAACGAAATCTGCTCCAGGACCCAATGGGATCACAAACATGATCTTCAGAAACCTCGACGACGCATCAATCTCACCGTTAACAGAATACATGAGCAAGGTATGGGATACCGGTAGCCTTCCGCAAGCATGGAAAAAGGCAAACCTAGTCCTCATACCTAAACCAGGCAAACCACCCAAATCAGAAAACCTAAGACCTATCTCATTAACCTCGTGCGCGGGCAAACTTATGGAACTCGTAGTACACGTGAAAGCACGTGGAAAAAGAGGACATCTGGCCACACGAAATGGTAGGTTTCAGACCGGGCCTCTGAACACGACATCCTCGATCAAAGCACCTAGGACACAAAGGCCGTCCTAGGCCTAGACCTAACCAAAGCCTTTGATAACGTAACACATGATGCAGTACTCGCTGGACTTTGAGAAATCGGAGTAGGTGAGGAAACATACAACTACATCAAAGACTTTCCATCAAACAGAGAGATAATCATGAAATTTCAGGACAATGAATCCCCCACAACCAAACTAGGGAGCAAGGGCACCCCTCGGTGCTCCGTCCTATCCCCGTTTCTGTTCAACATAGCAATGAGAGCACTCCCCCCATTATTAAATCAAATTCAAGACCTAAAGTTCAGCATCTACGCTGATGACATATATCTTTGGATAAATAAGGGCAGCGACGCGGACATAGAACAGAAGTTGCAAACTGCCGCAGACATGGTGGTTAAATATGCGGCAGACGGAGGTCTATCCTGCTCCCCGGAAAAATAATTTTTCATCTACCACCCGAGAAAAAAAGAAAGATGTAGACAAAAATTACGGTACAAAACACTCTCGTCCCGACAGTAGAAGTAAGAATCCTGGGAATGCTCATTCAAGCCAATGGACAGAACACAAACACCATTAGGAAATTAGAAAACTGTGCGGCACAAGTCCTGGGCATATTCAGAAGAGTCTCGCTCAGAGGCCACGGCCTCAAAGAGCATAGCCTCCTAAAAATGACCCAAGCTTACATCATTAGTCACATTTGCTATGCCACACCCTTTCTAAACATTACGAAAATGGAGCGTGACAGAATCGACGTCATAATTAGGAAATGCCTGATGCGAGCACTAGGACTCCTCATATCCACTTCAACGGAAAAGCTGGAAGGATAGGGAATCCACAATAGATGGCAGGAACTAACTGAGGCGGTAAGAATCGAGCGGCTAAAGAGACTGAGCCAGACAAAAACGGGGAGAACCATCCACGGGTGGATAGGCCGACACGAAAAAACAAACATTCCGCTAGACACGAGGAAGTATTTATTGACCCCACCTCTACCGAGAAACATGCACCCAATACACAACAAAAAACACGGAGCAAAAACCATTGCCAAAAATATGGAAAACAAGACAACCGAGGAAGTAGCCTCTGTTGCGCATCAGGTGGAAAACATGGAGCGGCAGTATCGGCACTGGTAGATCGAGACGGTACACCCAAAATTATGGAGTCATCACACACCCGAGACATAAAAGTTGCAATAGCGCTCGCTTGCGTTGGCACCCGAGCATGCATAATAATTTGTGACAGCAAAACAGCCATTTGGAATTTTGCGAAAGGTATAATTTTGGAGGAAGCCAGACTCATCCTCTCAACAAACCCAATTTATCGGAAAATATCCATCATATCGATACCTGCACACGAATCTGTCCCTGGCAATGAGGCTGCACATGCGCTCACTCGAGATCTTTATTACCGAGCGGCCGTAGAACAGCCCGGAAGCAAGGCTATGAAAGAGTGCATCATTACACACCACGAACTTACCGAACACTATAAATTACATAGAAGGATATTTCCACCCCCAGATCGGTCTCTCCAATAATGAGGAACTCATTTGGAGGTGGTTACAAGCTGGGAATTACATCTACCCAGTCTGGGTCTACCTGACACAGCCTGGGAATGAAAAAGATTCAAAATGTAAAAATTGCAGTGAAAGGGGCACTCTTCATCACATAATTTGGGAATGCGCCGATTCCCCGGCCGCCGGCTTCAACATCAACAGTAGAGAAGCCTGGGAAGTTTCGCTGCGGAGCGAGGACCCCGCCATTCAGCAGCAAGCCACCCGCCTGGCCGTGGAGAAGCAGTGCGTCTTCACCTGTGCTTAGCCTGCGGAGCATCCCCTACCCGCGTCTCAGGCCTGCGTGCTGGGACCGGGCATTTGGGGGCTCCTTCTCGGTGGACAATAAAGTTTTCATTCATTCATTCTCCACCGTTCACATCAAAACCCGTCCTTTTCAGTGAGGTTTTTAAAGCCCATTTTCTCGGCGATAAATGTGCTGCTAAACAAATGTCAGCATGGCCGGAAAGAGCCAATTCTTACTGAGGACAATAACTGCATGGAGTTGTCCTCATTGTACCAGATTGCAATGCTGAAAAGTAGACCCTGTGGCCTAGGAACTTTTGACACACCCTGTACATGAGGGCTAAGTTCATTGTTTATTCTATGAGTAGTCCGGAACGGTCCCTGGGCTGAAAGTTGTAAATTGCAGCTTGGCATGGCCCAAGAAACCACTACAAGTAAGTGTCAACATAACTCTGTGCAAGCTACCTTACTTGACAAGTTGAAGCAAATGAAACGTGGTGAACTATGCATCACACCTGTGGGCAACTGTTTCTTGCTGCCAGCTAAATGCATTATAAAGTGGGATATGCGAAGTTCAAGCAGAGCAGTTATGTTTTCACCTTGCAATAAACTGGCATTACATGTGCTGGTCAATTAGGTGGTGCCATAAATTCATCCTTGAGCTTGTCAGTGCAGTGAGACTTGCGACATGTTTGGCCTGCAGGAATGAATGCTATAATGTCTGAAATGCTCCATGCAGGACAGCAAATGCAAAAGATTCTTAACTGCAGAGTATAGGGTCAATTAATGCGAATCCCACATAACTGAAAAATTTAAGCAGTTCTTGTGCAAAAATTACACAGCCAAGCAAATGAATTAAACCTGCTTTGATACCGTTGCAAACCAGTGGTGTTGCATCTGAACTGATGTACACACTACACTTTGTTCCTGTTGCTTTTTTTTGTTTCATTCACTACTTGAATTCTGTTTCAAGCCACTTGGGAGGCTGCATTGTTCCGTAAATTAAATATATTGTGCCCCATAATAAGCTCGCTGTTGTAAATAAAATCAGTCTATACATGTCAGCAGCAATTCCTTCCCCCTTTCTGGACCCCCGCATTTACCAAGAAGGCAGCTGGAGCAGACACTACCAAGAGCGCATGCCAATCATTGACCATCTGTGCTTGAATATGGTTCGAGATTCTCTTTTTTGCAATGTATTTTCACTGCGTCGGGTTCACATAAGACACGCAGTCATCAGTTGGCTCTTGGCGCTGTCTGCGGCTACACTGCCACTCATTTCATTTCTCAACTCCATAGGAAAATGGGAACAGTGGATTTTAGTGGAGCCACTGTTTGTCTCTATCAACTACAGTTGGATGCGGCCAATGGCCCTCAAAGGAGGCCTACCTACAGCATTCACCAACTGCCGTGATGTCACAGTTAATCCCCTCGCGCCTGGTAGCGTGTCAGGTTCGAGGAGTTAACCGCAATGTCATGGCAATCAGTCGATGCCACTGACTGGAGGGACTCCTTTGAGGGGCATTTGCAGCTGCGTTGTGTCCTGGACAGATGTGTTCAGTGGATATCCGGGTAGAGCACATTTCAAAGAAAGGAACAACAACTAACAGCAGCTGTGTGCGGCTGTGCTCGGCTGGATGTTACTTCATTCCTTCCCTTGCATATCATTCCTCTTTGGAATTTTGTGACAACAGGCACAGGTGTGCAAGTACATCAGACTTTACAGTATTGAGGTATGTCACCACTATGACAAGGCCAGACAAAAACGAGGTGCACTACATTTATTTACATCTTTTTACACCTTCTAGTGTGGCATCTGTTTTGGCACCGTGCACCTTATTTCTGCTTGTACATGTCTCAAATCATGTCTTTGAGTGACTGACTTTTTCATGCCAGCAAACACAACAGTGACAGGCACTGTTTTTAGAAATGGATATTTACAATGGCAGCCAATTCATGACAAGCTGGTCCACTTTTCGCTGGTGGCCCATAGCCAAGCTGCTGCTTTGTTATCTTCAACTATTGGGTTTGATGCGGCCACCTTGCAGTTGCTGCATCAAAAAAGAAGCATAACGCAGTATAAGCATTTCATCGTTTAGCACATGCACGTGACACGGTAAAAAACACGCCATGATTACAAGGCGTAACATCAGTCAACAGCATCATGTGATGGCATGAAATTAGGGCCCTTCATTCTCGGGTAAAACCAGATTTTCCCTGATTATTGCACCCCGGACAGGTTTCTTAAAAATCAGGTTAAACTGGATTACTACAAAAAAAAAAAAGCCTTCTGGGGAACAGTTTTCCTGTATACAAAGCTGAAGACCACAGGCCGCATAAAAATCAGCACCTGTCTCGTGCCTGATACAGAGGCCATTTTCAGTCGGCTGATCATTTTAAACTTGATGAATTTTTGTAGGCATCTGCAGGATTGTAGCCCTGGTCTGAGTTTAAGTAAGCATAGTTGATCTTTCCCCGCATGTGTGACGGTGCTTAATTTGAGATGAGGCTCAAACAGTACGTTTTGGAAGCAAGAAGCCAAACACAGGCACTGACCAAATGTCTTATTGGCTTCATTGTATCAAGCGTTATCCATGTTGTGACATCCTGCTCCATGGCTGTTGTTGCGTTTAAAATGATCACTGTGGCGTTGAATGAATGTTTTCACAGTGTAAAAAGAAAGACTGAGGTCCTGCATGGACATGGAACTGCTGCGCAGCAGATGATAATGTATGCAATCAATATAACTAATAAATTTTTAAAATCTGCCTCGGTAAAAGCGTTGCGGTTTTGTTTGTGAAACAATGTGCAATAAATAGAGCTTTTTATGTCCTGCACAAAAACGAGTGCTTATACTAAATTGTCTTCTATTATAAAATATGACTTGGTAACACTCAAATTATGAAACATTTTGCTGAATAATCCGATTTGTACCTAAATTGGAGCTAAAAAATATTGCCGGAATTTTGCCCCCTGAAAAAAATAGAACCCGAAAACTAAGGACCATAAGTATAATGTGAATAATAAAATAATGCCAAGAGTTTAACCAAATAGTCACATACAGCAGTTACAAAAGGAGCCACTGAAACTAAAGAAAGCGCAGGAAAATATTAGTACTTTCTGTGTTGCTGTAGTTGGATAGGGAAAATAGGAGACAATAGGACATTAAAATACAACACACAACATGCCATGTCGTCATGTGAGCGATGTTTTCTGCTTCAGCATGCCATCTAAAATGACTAATTACTTTCCACCTCCAGCTATGCTTTTCTTGATTTCAAAGACTGTTGGCTTCTTCCACATATATCCTAACAAGTGCCTTATCTTCCCTGTTCTTGTCTGAATTTGGGGTGCAGTAGTCTGGGAGCCAAATCACAGGAGAGCCAAGGTAGCACAGCTTGCACATAAGCACCGCATTAATACTCTATGAGCAGCAGAGAAGGCTTTGCAAATCACCGCAGCAAACACTGATAGGGAAAACGTTTTCATGGCCTATCCTTACCAAAAATACTTGCCACTGTGCTCTTCAATGCCACTGGCCATAGCACAGTAAAGAATGCCTTGCACTCCCTGTCGTGGTGACTTGGCAAACAGCCACATGAGCGGCTTGGCAAACATCGCGGCCAGCCATGAATTTGCGATTCCCATGTGGCGCGTGATCTCGGTGTTGACGATTCCAGGATGCACTGCAAACACAGACACACCCGTGCCTGGAAACAAGAGTTGACGTTTTATGTATCAGAATTTATTGCTGGGGCCACGAGGCCGCTACACCGCTGCTGCACAAAGCGCAAAATGCAGTGATGGGCACAGGAGTGCTAGCTTTGTTGCTTTGTTAGAATGAGAATGTAGTGCGTGAGGACTGCACACCGCACAGAAGTTAGCACCATGAATGCAAATAATTTTTGCTTACCTAATATAATTCTTTTTCTCTGTCAGTTCGTAACAGTGTGGAAACATGCTGTATTGAAATATAGAACGATTGTTTTTGCTGTATGTAGAATAGATTTGCGATAATGTAATGCTCTAAAGGACACAGACATGGATTAGCTAACAATAAGCTAGTTTTGCCAGGGAATTAGAAAATGCGGGCTGCATTGTTCCTCAACAAGTGAACAAATATTGCTTAGTGACAGAGAATGACTGGCATAAATAAACCGAGTGAATGCAGCAAGTGGAGCTGCAGGTTATGAAACCATAACAAATGACTAAATAACTACCATAATATCAGCCACAACTCACGGTTTTCCATTTGCGATCGAAGCCCTCTGGCATCAAGCGCAAAAAGAACAAAGGACGGCCGTTTGAACACGTCATATCTTTTCGTTTTGTCTACAACATGCTCGCTCATAGACTTTGCCAATAAAACGGAAATGCGCTTTCCGCCAAAAGTCAGTGAAGCATCTATACTTGTGAACAAGTAAAGAAACAATCATGTCTGGCCAAACAATGTGTAACGGCACTGCTTATGACAGCCACGCGCTCTTCTGCATTTTCTTTTTTGCAACAGTTTTTCTCATGCAAGGTAGCCCTGTTAAACCATCTTCTGCAAAGTGAGTCAACAAAGCGGTGAGCAACTAATAAATCAAGAAGGACAAAACCAATGCCTTTGAGCCTCTGGGCAAGTTCCGTAGTAAAAAGGACATTCGCCAGCTTGCTCTGATTGTAGGCATCTGCAGGATTGTAGTCCTGGTCTGAGTTGAAGTCAGCATAGTTGATCTTTCCCCGCATGTGTGCCACACTCGAGACGTTGACTACACGACTCGGTGCTGCCGCCTTGATCTTGTCCAGTAGCAGTGCGGTCAGGTAAAAGTGGCCTGGTAAAGATTAGGCAAGTGATTAGTAGTTCAATTAGCTACTGACCAGTGCAAAATCTGACAGCCGCTGACACAAAACTGAAATGAATTTCTGGGCATGCTCCCTTCAAAGTAACAGTAGCAAACACAGCTCAGGAAGAGATGTCGTTATTTGACCTGAGCTTCAATGATTCAGAAGTGGAGCATCTCACAACTGGCATCGAATGAAACCCAAACAGCAGGAGATTTTAGATTATCATGGTTTAACTTCTAAACTATGGTGACCAGCTCTCCAAAATTGATTACAAATAACATCTGTATTTCTTCTTTTCCAGTTAATATTTTTGTGTTTTTCCATTCATGCCTAAATGATCCTGTTCACATTTCACTTGAAGTTGATTCAGCATGATGAAATGATTTTAAGCCATAAACAAGAGTCACAGATAAGTCAAATTTGGCTTGCAACATACAAAGTGTGTTTGAAGCTTACGCAGGGCTTGCTATGCCAATCAAAACGGTAGGGCATTCTGCTCGGTGCATCTGGGCACATTCAATCGCTGTGAAACACGGAAAGCACCAAGGCTGCCAAAATACAATGAATAATTATGCACTGGGAACGGTTCTACATCATGTTGACGGAAAAGAAGTAACAGGGGTTTTTTAAAATGGGACAGGGAACAAGACGGGCACCAGCGCAGGTATCTGTCTATCATGAATGCTCAGACTCTGCTGACTCAGTAAACAAGAAGTGAAACTGACAAATTCTACATCACTACTCCATTTTGTCTACAAATGAAATGAAAACTAGTTGAAAAAAGAAAAGGATTAAAGACATTTCACATTTAACTGCAAAACAACACCGAAGCAACAATCTTTCTTACACTTCTCCCAATACTGGTTTCTTTTATTTTTTCTCAGCCATGCACAGAATGTGTCTACCACTCTTATTCTGTTCCTGTTCGTTCAAAGCACAGCATGCAGATTTGGGTTTACACCACAATAAACTGCCGTTAATTATATGCTAGTTGAGTATGACACGAGAAGAATAACACTGCTTGGAGGTCTATCTTATTTTTCACTAGTAATGGCTGAAGTAGGAAATGTGCACTGTACATTGTTTT
This sequence comes from Amblyomma americanum, assembly GCF_052857255.1. Lineage (NCBI taxonomy): Eukaryota > Metazoa > Arthropoda > Arachnida > Ixodida > Ixodidae > Amblyomma > Amblyomma americanum. The sequence continues at coordinate 209,529,939 of NC_135501.1, forward strand.
TCCAACACTGGCCACAAATTCTGTGTTGCTTCGCTGGAGGCCTCTACCATGAAAACTAATAAAATGCAGATATGATTAAACAAGGTACAATTCTACTTACATGAAATTCTACGCAGACTTGTGGCCCTAATTTATTGCCTGCCAGATAGCTAGGAGGTTACACAGATTTAGAAAATTTGGTTTAGTGGCCAAATCCATGCTCAAATATGTAAGGTGTCAGTTGACAAGTGAATAACGAGCTGCTGCATACCCATATGGTTGACGCCAAGTTGCATTTCAAAGCCATCCTTTGTCAGGAGCTTCGGACACCTCATGACACCTGCATTATTCACAAGGATGTCAACTTGCTTGACACCTGCAAGAAAAAAAAAAAATTTTTTAATTGAAAGGGACATACAAGCTTTCTATTAAGTGTATGACGCGATAGTGTTAATGGGTTAATGCCCACATGTGCAGAATTGGTTATTCTCTACTTTACATTCATAGATCCCTGGGACTCCTCGTGCCATTCCTGGTGCAGCGGTTAAGCGATACTCTACCGCCCTGCGATGACAGGTGCTGCCACCGCTGGAGCTTGTGCGACCCAGGTTGCTATTCCCGAGCGGGCTCTCATTATTTAATTTATTTAACGCATACTTTTGGCCTCTCTTTGAGGCCGTGACAGGACCGGGTTCACATAAAATTTAAACAGCGCAGAAAAGAGAAGCAGCACGGTTAATCGCACATAGTGACAATGTTAAGAGTTTTCAAAGTGTCTTGTCAAACGTGACGCCAATGTTTCAAGTGACGTCTGCTTTACAATTTCACAAGGCAACAAATTTCACTCTTGGATAACATGCGAGAAAAAAGAAAATATGAAATCTGTATTCAGTTAGATGTTTTGCAAGCTTCCTTCTTGCAACTTGGGTTTTTAGCTCAAGCAGGTATGGTCAAATGTTTTAGAGGAATCCCCCAAGGTAGAGTAGATTTGTGCTGTCATTCAAGAACAAGAAAAAAACTTCAGCCACAGCAATCTGGCTCGTGTGTGTACCGTAGGTAGGCAGGCTTTTTGCAGAAGCAGTGTAGATTATTCATTTCGGCTGTACATATTGAAGATAAATCTTACAGCTTTTTGCTGGACACTCTCTAATCTACCGATGCACTGTTTGGTGTAGGAAAGCCAGCTAATAACACTGTATTCTATCTCAGAACGGACAAGTGAAGGGTACACCACAAGTTTTGTTTCTGGTGAAGCAAGTTGAAACGACTGTCTTATCGTGTGAAGAGCCGAATGTGATTTTGTGGTAAAGTGTGTTACGTGCTTGTTCTAAGTCTAAGGCAATGATCACGCCAAGATGCCTGAATTGTTTCACTTAGGTGAGTGGCTTTTCCTGAACTTGATAAGTGAAATTTAAGAGTTTTCCTCCTGGTCACAGTCATGCAGCCAGTTTTTTCCAGGTTCAGGGCCATTTACCATTTTGTCACACCATTTGGATACATACTCAGGCGAGTTGTTTAACATTATTTGGCCAGCAGGGCTATTAATTTCTTTGTAGATAACACAATCATCAGTGAACATGCATACTGTTGCATCAATGTTCCTGCCAAGATCATTAACAAAAAGAAGGAAAAGAATTGGCGCAAGCACCATGCCCTGCGACACCCCAGATAACACATCTGTCAAATGCGACTGGCTATTAGCAAAATAGACATACTGACGCCGATCGTTTAAGTAGGCTTTCAATCTGTTGACGATTGTCTTGCTACCAAGAAAGTGAACTAACTTATAGTGCAGCCTGAATGAGACACCCCGTCGAAGGCTCTGGTTCATGGTCAATGACTCCAACAGTGATGCCAGCTTTTCTGCAACATGGGTTCCTTAACACTGCTGCGTTAAAAAAGTTTTGACGCTTTATATGACTCAGAAGTGGTGATCCAGTTATGGAAAGGTAATTAGCAAAGCAGTTGATGGAGAACGAAACTATGCAGCTAGTTCCACCAGAAAGCCCTATCCCTTCCAAAGAAGACAGGTGCTTCAAAAGTAGTGCCTAGCAATGTCATTTCAAAAAGGACAGTTGCAAGGAGCCCATATTAAGTGGTAAGCCTCAAGTTGGTAAATATTTAACAATAGCAAACTCAGTGCCCTGCCGCGGTGGCTCAGTGGTTAGGGCACTCGGCTACTGATCCACAGTTCCCGGGTTCGAACCCGACCGCGGCGGCTGCTTTTTTATGGAGTAAAAACGCTAAGGCGCCCGTGTGCTGTGCGATGTCAGTGCAGGTTAAAGATCCCCAGGTGGTCGAAATTATTCCAGAGCCCTCCACTACGGCACCTATTCTTCCTTTCTTCTTTCACTCCCTCCTTTATCCCTTTCCTTACGGCCCTGTTCAGATGTCCACCGATATATGAGACAGATACTGCGCCATCTCCTTTCCCCAAAAACCAATTATTATCAAACTCAGTGCAATGCACGGGACAAGAAGGAACAGACATGTGTTGCGCTGTGTTTTCTATTCTTAAACCACACCAAGTGCTGATTAGCTTCGAAAAGACCAGCGCGGAAACAGACAAGGACACGAGAAGAAAAAACACTGACGACAGGACGAGCGCTGACTAACAACTCTTTATTGTCAAGGAACACCCAGCACAATATATTCCAAAACACCACGTGACAGTCAGGGGGCCAAAGATTACAACCTAATCCACAGTCATCGAGGGGCGGCCAACACATGCTTGAACCAGAAGGAAAAAACCACAAAAAGTGAAAAAAAAGGGGGTGAAACTTTATGAAGTGAGCATATCAAAAGTACTTTAACCAGCAAAAAACCAAGGAAAAAAAACGCAAGTGCCAAACAACATCGTGGCCAAAAGGCGGTGTCAAGAACACTTTAACAACAACAAAGAGTGAGCCTAAAAGGGCCCAAGCAAGCGAAGCAAAAGCAGAGTCAGAAATCTAAAAACAGATAAAACGTCATGCTACCCTACAGATGCCACAAACAACTAAAACCAAATGAAAACCACCTAAAAAGCAAAAACTTGTCAACGCCAATAAGGTAAGAGGTAAATAACAGTCTGCATGTAAAAACACAATTTGGACAATTACCACTTATGAGCCGCACCAAAAAACCTGAGGAGAAGAATGCGCACGGGCTAGCATAGGAAAATTTATGAGCAAACGGGAAGTAGCAGGCGAACACGTAAAATCAGTAATCTTTAGGCACGGTCAAGGAAGCGCATTTCTTTCTCGTGCAGTGAAACTGAGGGCGTGCTTACGCAACTGTCCCCTGCCTTAGCAATAAAATAGGCCTCAATGACCTCTCTTTCTGTTTTGTTTTTTGATGTTGCTAAGAACCTTGTGTTCTCTAATATAGGTTTACACTTGTGGCGAGGCTGGTTGCAGTGGTCTGCTAGATTACTTCCAGACCCTCTATCTACGTTTGTTGTTGTTAAAGTGTTCTTGACACCGCCCTTTGGCCACGATGTTGTTTGGCACTTGTGTTTGTTTTTTTTCCTTGGTTTTTTGCTGGTTAAAGTACTTTTGATATGCTCACTTCATAAAGTTTCACCCCCCTTTTTTTTCACTTTTTGTGGTTTTTTCCTTCTGGTTCAAGCATGTGTTGGCCGCCCCTCGATGACTGTGGATTAGGTTGTAATCTTTGGCCCCCTGACTGTCACGTGGTGTTTTGGCATATATTGTGCTGGGTGTTCCTCGACAATAAAGAGTTGTTAGTCAGCGCTCGTCCTGTCGTCAGTGTTTTTTCTTCTTGTGTCCCTGTCTGTTTCTGCACTGGTCTTTTCGAATCATGTCACACCAACTCGCCCAAACGTAAATTTTGATTGGCTGATTAGCTAACAGAAATACTACGCATACTACTCATTTCATAACCGCTTGCCTAAATTACACGCTCGATTCTAGCTTTTATTGGTGAGCTTTTCAAGATGATGCAATTGAAAACAATGCCTGCCTAATTTCAATTTCCATTTCTACAATAACTTTAATTGTGATACCACAACTATTTCCACTGCAAAAAAGCATGTGTGATGTGGTCGAGGAACGATGACAGGCACGTGATAGCTATTCGAACTGCTATTCGACAACAGCACCATAAATCCCAGAAAACCCATACGCCTAATGGCCTAATACAGTTGAAGATATATATTGGCTCACTTTCGTTTATTCTTGTTGCAAAATCCCGTATAGATTCCAGAGAAGCCAGGTCCAGCTGTTCGCAGACGACGTGCTTGTTCTCGACTGCAGTGAGAATCTCCCGCCTCACTCGGCGACACTTGGTAAGGTCACGACAAGCCATGATGACATTGGCGCCTGAACAGAAGTCAAAGCACAGCAAATGCACATGTCGTACAAGGTGATTGCTGGCCAGTCAAAAAAACCACTCTGAATTTCCGAATACATGATTCGAGGAAATGGAGCTCCAGTTCGTTCCAACTGGTTCCAATTGGTAAGGTTGCGGCACATGGTAAAGTGATCATGGAAGACAGTTGGGCTAGTTGGTGTGTATTCGCTAGTGACTGCGACATTGCAACTAGCGTGGAAAGCACAAGGACAGAGGCAAAAGGAACAGACGAGACAGCACGCTAGACTTCAACTGACGTTTAATGCACACGTAACAGATTTTAACACTTGCTTTCGGCGCATGCTCAGGAGACTGTGCCCCCGCCCCCCTCCACTTTATCAAGAAGCAGGTTGTCAAAACAAGGAATAAACATTTAAACCAAATTGATGCACAAGTTTTTCAACAGATAGATTATCTCCTTTTTTGTGAGGGCTACTGAGGGTGTGCTCACGCACTTGTCCCCTGCCTTATCAATGCAAAATGCCTCAAATATTTCCCTGTCACCCTGCCTATGAAGCCGCCTCAGCACTCTGGTGTGGCTAAAGAGTGGAACACATTTTTCTTCATTACCGCCTGCTGTTTTTATTTTGCATTTGCGGCAATGTGCGGCCAAATGACCTCCGGCCATCAGAGCTGCGACTGTAGACCGGTGTTTCCGTAGCCTTTCATTAACGCACTGGCCTGTTTGGCCAATATAACACTTACCACAGGTCAGTGGGATCAGGTACACTACACCGATGGTGCAGTTCACAAACCGCGTGGCGTGTTTTGTTGCGCAGGTTTTTGCCTGGTAAGCATTGTTCACCATTCGGCACATCCTAGACAGCTTTTGTGGGGCTGTCAAAACGACACGGATGCCGCACTTTCCCGCAGCCTTTTTGAGGCGATGGGACAAGTTGTGCATGTAGGGCACCGGCACCGGACGTCCCCCCGGGCCGTCATTGCAGCAGCCTGCTGTCTTGCGTCCCTGTCGGAGCTCTTTAATAAGGCACTCAGCGACGGACGCGAGTATGCTGTCAGGGAAGCCAGCACTACGCAGACGGAGGACCTGCTGTTCAACACTCACGTTCACTTTGTGTTCACAAGACTTCTGAAGAGCGGCTCTTAGGCAGTTCAGTGCTATCCCTCTTTTTACGGTTCTCGAATGGGCCGAATTATAGCTAAGAACAGGCTTTTTTGAACGAGGGAAGTATGTCCAGCATAGTGATCTACTACTAAAGCTAATGCTGAGGTCAAGGTAACGTAAGCAACCCTCATCAGGAACCTCACGAGTAAAACTCAGACCCTTACCACATTCTTGGAAAACACTAAAAACACTCTTGACCATGTCATCTCTTCCATCAGGCGACACACTTTTTAAAACAACAAGATAATCATCAACGTATCTAAAAATTTTTGCAACAAAAGTCTTGTCCACACGCGAAAAAATTTCTTTGTCAATAGACGCTAAAAACAAGTCGCTTAAAACCGGTGCAATACGCGAACCAATACATATGCCTTGCTTCTGCAAGTAAGAAGCATTGTCAAACTCAACAAGTGTAGAAGAAAGGTAAAAGCTAAGCAATTCTAAAAAGTTATCTACTGAAATCCCAGATGAATTTTGGAAGACAGTCACACCCAGCGCATCAATGCGCTCTCTGACCGCTGTGCAGAGTTGTGTCTGTGGTATAGAGTAAAAAAGCTCTACTACGTCAACTGAAAAAGCATAAAACGTATCACAGGTTTGTTCATGTCTCGAAAGAAAGTCTATTACTTGATTGGAGTTCCGAATTAAAAACGGATCATCCAGAGTCAACAAGTTAAGGTGTTTTTGTAGAAACTTGTAAAGCTGTCCCTGCCAGCAGAGTTTTTCCGTAACTATTGCCCTAAGAGGTATCCCTTCCTTATGGGTCTTAGCAGAAAATGCAAAATAAAAACAGCAGGCGGTAATGAAGAAAAATGTGTTCCACTCTTTAGCCACACCAGAGTGCTGAGGCGGCTTCATAGGCAGGGTGACAGGGAAATATTTGAGGCATTTTGCATTGACAAGGCAGGGGACAAGTGCGTGAGCACACCCTCAGTAGCCCTCACAAAAAAGGAGATAATCTATCTGTTGAAAAACTTGCGCATCAATTTGGTTTAAATGTTTATTCCTTGTTTTGACAACCTGCTTCTTGATAAAGTGGAGGGGGGCGGGGGCACAGTCTCCTGAGCATGCGGCGAAAGCAAGTATTAAAATCTGTTACGTGTGCATTAAACGTCAGTTGAAGTCTAGCGTGCTGTCTCGTCTGTTCCTTTTGCCTCTGTCCTTGTGCTTTCCACGCTAGTTGCAATGTCACAGTCACTAACGAATGGTAAAGTGATGGCACTGGTGCCTGAACGGATGTCAGAACTGCCAGCATAGCAAATCCACAATTCATACAATGCTCATGTCACCTAATACAGAGAGACCATTCCAAATTTCTAAATACATGAGACATGACGCAATAAAATTGAGCACTAGTGTTTGTAAATGAACCATTTTGTGCCAACTGGTTGCAATTTTGTTCTTTAGAAGTGCTAGCATTGAAAATGTAGTTAACATCTAATACTCAATGAAATATTGCAGACATCATCTATGAGAGTTTTTCAGCAAAGAGTGGCCACAAATCAGAGATTGTGCTCTAATTAATACATCAGCACTGAGACAGTAACTTAATTTGATTGATTTCAGTAAGGCATCCTCAATTATTTTACTGCTGAGCCAAAAATAAAACAAGATTATATCACCATCATAATCAGCCTAACAATGTCCACTGTAGGAGAAAAGCCCCTCCCATTACCCTGTGCCAGCTGTGGCCACATTATCCTCGCAAACCTGCTAATCTCATCCACCCACCTGACTCTACTGCCCAGTGCACAGAATATTATTACTGCTATTATTATTATTAATGACATATTAAGTACTGACTACTGAATGGTAAGGATGAACATTTAAAATCTGTTACTCAAAAGAAAAAATACTGCTTACTCTACTGTGAACGAAACTGAAGCGGCGCAGTGCTTAGGTCGGGCTTTCAAAGATCCCCGGGCTGTGGCCCGAAAAATTGAGCACTTAAAAACGCTCGCATTCATTCATAGTCGCAACCTTTCATGGTCGCAACCTTTTCCTGTATGTCCAGAGTGAACTGTCATGATTAAAGAAATATGTGCTACACCATTTCAGCAATAAAGTCGGCACAGTTTATACCAAGACCATGGCAAATCTCACATAAATTCTGAATGTTAGATGTCAGACTAGACAAATAAAGACAAGATAGAGACTGGAACAAGGTTTACACACCCCGCTACACGTACATTCTCACCATTCTCTTCCTCCGTTCACGCTTGCACGTGCTCGCGCTCCTCACTAATACAGATCTGTCCTCAAATCACAAAGTTCTTCAGGTGCACAGGAATACGCATGCTTGTGTGGAATGTGGTCACACTGCTTCATCATGGGGAGCTTCTTGTTCAGAGGTCACTTCACTAGAATGTCACTTCTCACGGCAAATTCTGAGTTCTCCTTTCCTGCCCATTGGCGCAGTTGGTGACAGACCAGATCTGATTTCTAGTATTCACGTAGGCTACTACTGCCCATCACTACTGCCATGCAGATGCCTGTGCCAACTGCAGTCCGGGGAAGTTGGAGAGACTCCAACTCTCCAATGGGATCGTACAGCCGGCAAAGTGCGTCTGCTTCATTCAGTTTTCCTGGGAGTTGGAAAACCTTAAAACTGTATTCTGCTAGGTCCAGAGTCCTTCGTACGAATCAACGATCTGTCACTGCTTTTTGTGCAAAGTATGTGAGACTTCTGTCTGTGAGTACCATGAACTGTGGCCCTCCTTTCAGATTAGATTGGGGTTGACTGTCATGTGCATTTAGAGCGCAACTGGTATATTCAGTCACACGCTCCCGCGAGTCCTGCTCTTGAGTCAATATGGCCTCATGACCACGCTGGCTAGCATCAGTGTGCACTGTGGACTGACAGTCATTTTTAAAATTTGCAAGCACAGGCGGATTCATCAGAGAATGTCTGAGTGTATCGCATATCTTCTGATGTTGTTCTGTCCATTTCAAGTTGTTGCCCTTGGCCAGTAGCTTTTGTAATGGTAACGTCTTTGCGGAGAAGCTTTCGATGCATTTTCTGAAATGGTTTGCAAACTGCAGAAATGAGTAAAGCTGCTTGGGATCCTTGGTGAACTCGTTGATGGCCTCTATGCGTTTAGGGTCTGGAATTCGGCCTCTTTTCGTAAGGACATAGCCAAGAAAATAAATCTGGTTGCGCACAAACTGGCACCTATCAGTGTCCATTGTCAGAGCATTAATATTAATATGCTTATTCCAGGAGTTCGAAAGCCTCTGGGATAGATATTGCACCTTGCACGATGTCGTCAATATACGTACTTTTTTGTGGCAGACCATCGAACGTCCTTCTCATGCACTGTCTGTGGGGTTTTACAAAATCCAAATGCTATGCAGAGGTATTCATACTTCCCGTCTGGCATGACGAAAGCTGTTTTGTGAGTGTCCTCAAGTTCAACACGGATTGTGAGGAATGCTGTCTTGATATTCATGGCCGAAAAGTAACCTGAGGGGTCCCTCATGACTTCAACAGGAGCATCTTCTATTAACAGCTTCGGATATGGCGGGTTCACGGTTCTGGCACTGAGTATGCGGTAGTCATATACCATTCTCCTAGGTGTCGTTGGGTGGTTTGGTTGATTTATGATGAGAGTCGGTGCTGCGGATTGGCTGTCACTTGGTCTGGTTATTCCTAGTTTGATGTATTAGACTTTTTCCTCATCAACTCGAAGTCTGCATACGAGGCTTGGTATGGGCGCGAGGCCTATGGGAATGAAGTCTCGCAATTCAACTGAGTGCTCTATTTGTGGACACATTCCAAACTTGTGGCTCCTTTATAGCGAAAGCTTTGTGGTGTGTAGTCAAGATTTCATCCAACCTCTTGCGATCGTCTGGGGTTTATCAATTGTCATGAGCGCGAATTCTTCTGTAATCTGGTTAAGTTCCACGTCTGGACCTAATGAAGAAGGTTGCATCGTGACAAACATGGCAGTACTGCTACTTTCATGTTATTTTTTGGGGGCTGCAAATACCAAGATAAGTGCTTCTGCCTCATCTGCAGGATTTGAAGGCTGTTGATCCGTGATTGGATGACCTACTGCTGTTGGAAGCCTTACTAGGGTTACGTTGTTGGACATGTGGAATGCAACATCGACATTGGCCAGTTTTCCTCCAGTCCGAACTGTGAAGAATGTCCATCGTAACTGGAAGAAGTAGAACAAGAACTTCAGGCAGAGTGATGGACACCTTGCAGACATTGACTGACAGGCAGGTCTTCCATTGAAACACAAGCTGTAAGTCCACTACGGGGACTTGCTCCATTCCTGCACAGGCACTTTTCTTGACATCAGAAGGCAGCACCTTGGGGTCTACGATCGCTCGCTTGGGTCTACGATTGGCTCGTGACACCATTAAAGGAGGACGCTTTTTTCGGAGCTCCAGCGTCTTCGTTCGAAGCTAAGTGCTTTTTGGTATTTGCTCTTGTACATGCTTTAGGGGCAGTAGTTTAAAACCGTGTTAAGGGTAAGAAGGCTAGCGGAAGTGTGTGTGCCAAAGGTTTTTGTGTAGGAATTCTGGTGGGCTTTTATGTTACGTAGTCGGCCGGACAATGAGTCGGCAAGCTAGGAAAGTCAAGGTGGACGGGGTCGGGGAGTTAGTGCAGTGCCAGAAGTGCGACCGTTGGTGCTATTTAGACGAGACTGAGTTCAGGAGCTTAGCCGAGGTAGATGGAGCGAGCTTCGCGTGCAAGATATGTAAGCGTTTTGAGGAGGCCGTTCAGACGTTGAAAGGGGAATGGGCAGCTAGAATTAATGAACTCAAAGGGGACCTGAAGATGGAACAAGAGGAACGGATTAAGCTAGAAACTCAGGTCGCCGAGTCGCTTAATAGGGAGGGGGCTAATGCCGACTTGTTGGAGCGAATTGTGGGCAAGCTAGAGGAGGAGCGGGAAAAACGGGCCCAGCTAGAAGAGCAGGTAGAAGCGCTCAATTCACGGCCAGCAGGGCAGCCTGGTTCGGAGCAGTGTCAGGTGGGGGACGAGGCTTGTCGATCCTACAGTGCTGTAGCGCAGCAGGCTTTGAGCGGGGAAGACAGCGAGGTAAAAACGGGCACGGAGACGCGCGACAGTAGCGTACGGCGGCGGGAGAGACAGCTAGCGCGATCTGGAGGGAAACAGTCGCAGTCAGGAAGTGAACGGTTAGAGCGCAGGGGGGTTCTGGTAGTCGGTGACTCAAAATGTAGCGAGGGTTGAGGGAGGCGTTTTGACGACAGTGAAGGCGGACAGGCGGATGCAGGTGGAGGCGCAGTCAGGGAAGTGCATGGTAGATGCAATGGCCAGAGCCCAGAAGGTGGTAGGGGACAACATGGATGGCGAACACGTTGTCGTTATCCATGCTGGTCTCAACGATGTGCTGAAGGGGAGGAGCCAGAATCTCAAGAAGCAGTCAGAAGTGGGGATGCGTAGGCTTAGAGAGACCTCTGAGAGTGTGCATGTGACCATATGCACAATCCCAGATGTCCAGAGGCAGTCTAGCGAAACGAAAAGGAGGGTCGTTGAGGCGAACCGTATAATTAGGTTAATGAGTCGACAATTAGGATACGAGGTAATGGAAGTTAACAGGGACATGTACGAGGTCAGCTCCCACCCTTTTGCACAGGACGGCATTCACTACTGTGGTGCCACTGGCAAGTGGCTGGGTAGTAGGATAGGTCGCCGGGCAACAGCTTTTTTTGGGGGGACCCAGAGCTTTGAGGGAACCAGTGTAGCCAAGGAAGAACCACGGTCAAAGAGACGATAGAACCATAGGAGAAGAAAAAGACACAAGCGCCAGGGCCAAGTTAATTCAGATATAGGTTTCATTAACATGCAAGGTGGCAGGAATAGACTGAAATGGGAGGAAATAGATGAACAGTTAAGGCAGGAGGAATTAATGGTATATGGTTTAGTGGAAACACATCTTGAGACATGGAGCAACAAGCCTGTAACCCAGACTACGCATGGGAATATTGCAACAGAACAGATTGCAGCAGAAAGGGGGGTGGAATTGGGACATTCATTCATAAAAGTATGAATTTTCAAACGGTTAAACTGGGATGCAAGGAACATTTATGGATAAAAAGAAAAGTGGCAGGGGAGCAAATGCTCCTTGGCTTTGTATACCTGTGGACAGGAGCTAATGCCAAAGAGGAAAACAGGAAAATGTTAGAATGTACTGCAAGCGACATTGATGAGCTAGGAGGACAGGGCGAGATAATTATATTAGGCGACATGAATGCACACATAGAAGACCTGGATGGGTACACGGGTTCGACAGGAAGCATGCTGCAGGACATGAGTGACAGGCATGATTTAGTTGTATGCAACAGTACCGAGAAGTGTGAAGGGCTCATAACATGGGAGGCAGGGAGTCTGCACACGACAATAGATTATGCACTTATGTCACATAGGATGTATAATAAATTACGGGTAATGAGCATAAATGAACATGGTTCCAGAAGTCTAGGTAGTGACCACAAACGTATCAAGTTGAGTTTCAGAAGAGAAGCCAATGTAGGACCGAAGCGAGATGAACAATCAGAGGGGAATTTTTACTCAGAAAAGCAATTGGAAACAGCACCCAAACAAATTGAGAAAGTAATTTTTGAGAATAATGAAACAGAATGGACTTATACCAAATTAACTCGATTACTTGAGCTAGAGCTAGCTAAAGTGTGCATCAAGCCAAAAGGGAAAAGACGCAAACCCAAAAGTTTGTGGGATGAGGAGGTCAAGAGGGCGATAGAGAAACGTCGGGAAGGGTCCAGGGAACACAGATATTCCAAGAAGAGGGGGGAACCAGAAGCTGAAGTAGACAGAAAATGGGATACCTTCATAAAGTGTAGAAGGGAAGCATCCTATTTGATTAATGAGAAAATTAGAAGAAAGGGTGCCCAATGGATGTCAAAAGTAAATAAAAAAGGATAAAAAAGCAGCTCAGAAATTCTGGAAACATCTAAATACAATGAGTAATAAGACTAGGCTAGAACAAAGGTTTATTGTTACAGATGAGGGTATTCGACTAGAAGGGGATGAAGCAATGAAACACACACGAACAAGGACGACAGAAAAATTTAAAGAAAGAAATGTTGCACATAATTTATCGAAAGGAGGATAGACCGGTTACTGCAATTGCTTCACTTGAACAAAGTGAGTTGGAAAGGGCAGAGAAGAAGGTTCCTAGTGGCAGATCAACAGGACCAGATGGTAGTCCGATTATGTTGATAAAGAAGCTGGGACCAAAATCCAAGCAAACATTAATACAGGTAGTGAATAAAATTATAGTGGATGGCAAAGTCCCTGGTGAATGGCAATTAATTAGAATGAACATGATATATAAGTTAAAGGGGGACAAAGCTGACGTAAGTAACTACCGTCCCATAACAGTGACATCTGTGGTTTACAGGGTGGTGATGCAGATTATAAAGGTCAGACTGCAGGCTTGGGTGGAGAACAAGGGGATGCTAGGGGAGCTACAAAATGGGTTCCGGAAACAAAGGAGGTTGAAGGACAATCTGTTTTCATTGACGCAGTGTACAGAGATTGCTGAAAAGGAACACAGGCCCCTATGGCTAGCATTTCTGGATATTAGGGGAGCCTACGACAACGTTATTCAAGAGTATTTGTGGGACATACTGGGCACATTGGATGTAGAAGATGGAGTAATTAATCTTTTAAAAGATATGTATAAAGGTAACAGAGTGCTTATAAAATGGGAAAAAATCTATCAGGGCCTACAAAGATACAGCGGGGGGCTTAGGCAAGGATGTCCTCTGTCACCTTTGTTGTTCATGTTGTACCTGCAAAGGTTGGAGACCAAGCTAGAGGGGAGCGGACTAGGCTTCAACCTTTCTTTTTTCAAGCAAGGGGAATGCATTAAACAGTCATTACCGGGACTAATTTATGCGGATGATATGGTGCTAATGGCTGACAACGAGGAAGATTTGCAGAAGTTGATAGACATTTGTGGTACAGAGGGAGATAGATTAGGTTTCAAGTTTAGTAAGGAAAAATCTGCAGTCATGATATTTAATGATAAGGGCGGCGAGCATAGAATACAGGAGTTCACGCTAGAAGTAGTGGATAAGTACAAGTATCTTGGGGTGTGGATAAATAACAGTGCTGCGCATCTGACAGAGCATGAAAAATATATAATGAATAAAGCTAGTAGGAATGCAGCTGTCATGAAAAATAGGGCACTGTGGAATTACAATAGGTATGAAGTGGTAAGAGGGATCTGGAAAGGGGTGATGGTTCGTAGCCTGACTTTCGGCAGTGCGGTCTTGTGCATGAGACCAGATGTTCAAGCAAGGTTAGAAATTAAACAACGTGGCGTAGGGAGGCTAGCTTTGGGAGTACATGGCAATTAATACACCAAATCAGGGGGTACAGGGTGATATGGGATGGGCGTCGTTCGAGAGCAGAGAGGCTAGCAGTGAGATAGCATATGAGGAACGATTGAGAAAGATGGAGGAAAAGCAGTGGGCTAGGAAAGTTTTCAGATACCTGTATATAAAGAATGTTGACACGAAATGGAGAAAGCGAACTAGAAAATTGACAAGCAAATATCTGGACAGCAGTCGGGGGGCAAATCAGCAATTATCGGTTAAGAAAAAGGTTAAAGGCTCTGTGGAAAACAGGGATGCTGACCAAGTCAGCACTGGGAACATACTGAATTTTTAAGCAGGAAATTGCCAAAGAAAATATCTATGATAAATGCAGGGGAAGCTCTTTGTTGTTTGAGGCCAGGATGGGAGTTTTGCGGACTAAGACATATAGAGTCAGGTACCTTGAGATAGACACGTTGTGCGTTGCGTGCGGAGATGAGAAGGAAACGGCTGAACACTTGATACTTTTCTGTAAAGGGCTTCTCCCTACAGTGGAAAGCAGCGGGGCTGATTTATCCAAGGCATTGGGGTTTAAGGACAGTGAAGGGAAAGTAGATTTTAAGCGGGTATAAGTAACCAAGCGAAAGTTATATGATCAGTGGCTAAAATCAAGACAAGAGTAAAATTTCACAAGTCATGGCTAGGTGGCTCGAACCCCCGCCTGATTTAAAGGGTTCAGCCTTACATCCATCCATCCATTCGATGGAGACACTTGCCCTCTGTGTCTATGCAAGCTCTCACTAGTGTATTACCAATCATGTAAGCAGTGACGATTCCCCACATGAAACAATGCACATTCCTGTCCTGGCTTTCGTTCTGCCTTCTGGTTCTTTTCTCTTCTGCTCAGAGAGTTGCTTGGGTCTTTGGTCGCAGGCATTCTTGTGACATGTGTCTCGTTGCAGGTCAATTAAAGCACCTGCGCTCTTTCTGCTGGTAGCTGCTGTTTGAGCGACCTGTTTCCACTCGGGTGCTTTCCTTCAGTTTCCGATGACAACTGCTGTAGCTGCCAGTGGCTGTCTAGGTTCATTGCTCTATCTCGCATGGAATGACAGCTCTGAGCAGCCAGAGGAGTCGCCCACTTATCTTCTTGAATGCCGCTCAGTATCAGGGATATGCGTTCTCTTGGACTGAGGCTGCACGGTGCTTTTTCCAGCGTTGCGTGTTCTTTTTGGAAATCCAGGAAACCTTGAAGGGTCATTTCGCACTGGAAGCGTTCAGCGATGGCTTGCTTACAGGTTCCCGTGGCCGTGGCTACCGTGCGCCAATCGCGTGCTGCTTCACGAAGTCGCGTGATGGCATTGAGTATCGTGAAATATTCGATCCAGTTCACAAGGTATGCGACGCTTTCGACCTCTTGGAGCCACGCCTTCAGGTCCTCTAGTACAGTACCTTCAAAGATGCGGCCGTGTCTCCAGAGGAATGTACTTGACATGGACGCGTGTGCTGTGGTCGGGCTTGAGCAAGCTGCCGCTGCGTATCGGCTATCACGCTGAGGAGGTCGTTTGAACAACGTGTCCCGCAGTCTTCGTCTGTGTGGGCGAAGTCATGGTCGCTGCTCGCTGTGCTGCCGGGATCTCTGTACCGTAGCCGCGTACCGCTTCTCTCGGCTCGTTGATGAGGTTCAAGGCGTGGAGTAGTGTCCATAGCTAAGACCTGATGTTCTCAATTTCATTGCAGAGGTCATCATCGGGGCTCCGCTCAGTTCTTGAAGTCGGCTGCGCCATGTTAGAGGTCGGAGTAGACGACAAGATGGAGACTGTTGTTGTTGTTGTTGGCCTCATAAAATGGCACACTGGATCAAGATTTAAGCAACTTGCTATGTTATTGACTCAAAAACAATTGCAATGAAATCCAGGGTTCGACGGAAACCCGTCTGGTCGGGTATGTTCATGGCGGAAAATCTTCAAGCGCCGACCAATCGTTAAAAAGATGACGTTTCGGCCCCGGCTTACGGGAGCCTTGTTCACAATCTTTCTTTTTTTTTTTAAAGATGACCTTGAAATGCTGATGCACGGGTTTCTAATGAAATGAAGCGGCGAATCCAGTGATGATCGGTTGGCCATACGCCTCACGAAGTGCGATGAAATCCAGGGTTCGACGGAAACCCGTCTGGTTGAAACGTCATCTTTTTAACGATTGGTCGGCGCTTGAAGATTTTCCGCCAAAAACAATTGCACATACCCACGGTTGTTGTTGTTGTTGCCTTGGTCACATGGCACATACCCACAATGGGGGATTGTCCAGGGTTCAGTGGGGAGACACCATAGAATAGGGTAAACTGGTGACAAGCTAATGATTGTGCCTTGGGTGAAATTTCAGAGTAATTTAAAAGAAAAGGAAGAAACAAAACATCCGGAGAGAATATCTGAGAATTAAATATATGAAAATACCCAAACACTCTTTTAAATGCGGAAATTTTCGAAACAATTAGCAAGGGAATCTGCCGGTAGCTGTTATATAATTGTGGAGGTGTTCGCAAACTTGATGCAATGCAAAATCCCTGGCGCTCGCGCCGTAAGAGAGGAGGAGGGGAACCGACAAACTGAGACCCAACTTTGTAATGGGAATTTATAGGTGTGCTCTCCTCTGTTGTGCAAACCTCCGGCAATTGAGTAGGAAATGCTCCAATGTCTCGAATTCACCACAAGCTGCACAAACGTTTGTGGGACTGAACCGAATATCTACATAAGTAAAGTTTTAAACGGGGAATCCTGCACCGCATGAGTGTCATACCCACGGTGGGAGATTGTTGTTGTTGTTAGCCTATCAAAAGATGGCACATACCCACACTGGGGGATCGGCCAAGAATCGGGTGGCTATTCACCTGAACGCAGTTAATAAAAAGGAAAGGCACGTGAGAGCGCAACACCAGTGAATTTTTCGTCATGAACAGAAAAGGGATGACAGTTTTGATTTCAAAATTATAAGAATAATAATAAAGAGAGGGATTAAATAATAATGATTAAGTCAAAATGTAATAATTGATAGAAAAGAAAAGTTTGGAACACTTAGCAAGGCAGTCGGTGAGATTCTATCAGGAAATTTAGAACAGCGGTACAAACAGATCTGTGGCTGAACCCAAATGTGGTGGCGCCAAATGATAGCAAGAGCGGGCTGCTCAAACTAAGGCCAAGATGCTGCAAGGGCTCCTCCAGCAACCTTTTTCTCAGAGAGTTGAATCGGCGACAATACAGCCAAAAATGTTCTATAGATTCAGGCTCACGGCAAAATGCACAAAGGGGAGAGAGCGCCAAACCCGACTTGTGTAAACAGAAATTTAGAGATTGGCGCAGATGTACTACGTCCTCATCTTTCTTATCTCCCGTTCGCGCTCCCAGGTGCTCGCTGCTCCGGGACACAAGCTTGCGCTCACATGAACTTACTGCTAACATCAACTGATTGAAATGAATGAATTATCGAGCTTGCCGTGCATGCTCGTGCAACTCATTGCAGCATTACTCAAGCCACTTACATTGCGCAACGAATTTAACCACGTATTCGAACTATATAGCAAACACAATCACCACTGCGCAAGCAGCCAGTGAGCGTACTACCTCTGCTGGCAAACTCTTTGGCGGCGGCTTTGCCCAAGCCTGTGTTGGCACCAGTAATGATGACAGTCTTGCCGTCCAGTCTGGTCTCTTTATCGAAGCGGCAGCCGCCTATGTATTCCCTGAAAGAAGATAAACCGGCATACCACTGTGTCAGCTAGGCTACAAGATTCGCGTTAGTTCTTCGATATCAACTGATGTCGGCTTACTTAAACAGTACTATCCCTCCCACGCCGGCGCCAATGGCGCTTAAAAAAATTGCTGGCTTTGATTTCAGGAAAGAAGCCATCGTGTATTTTTTTTTTTTTTGCTTCTAGAATCAGCGTTTCACATATGCGTGAACAGCACCGCTTTTGCCTTGCGCTTAGTTGCTAAGTGCCGGGTGCCGCCATGCTGCAGCTGTTTACGATCGATTCAGGCTAGCCGTATTGTAGACGCTGAAAGGCAACCCAAAGAGGAAAGACAGAAGCGTCTGTGAAAGCAGTAAGTTAAAAAATCTATAGCCATGAAAAACATTTACATGGTTAAGGTCTTTTGACGGCAAATGCGCAAGAAATTCAAGAAATTTATGATTCAATAAAGGCATTCGCGGGTATTTCGACAGTTTCGAAAACGGTTAGCGGATTGTGAACAACCCAAAACAAACTCGGGGTTTCGCACGCTACGATCTACGGTTGCTGCTGTCTCGGTGTAGCCGTAACCTGGGCCAGGCGTGGCACGCAGGTGCAACGCTGTTGCGCAGCCGCCTTCTTGTGGCGTCACCGCGGTAGGGAAACAAGCACGAGAGAGCGAGCGCGCTGATGTCGAAAATCTTTGTTTCGTCGTATTGATCCAGCTGGTGGGTCACACGACGTAGACATGGCCGGCCTCTCGGCGACGCTGACAAAGGACCGGACGTTCCCCGTCAACTTCACGTGTCAGCGATGCTGTCAGCCGCTGCGGCTGGACGCGTCGTTCTCGTCCATCGACGAGCAGACCCTCACCGAGCTGTCGGAGCCGATGCTGAGTCAGTCGGACCCCATCGAGCTGTGCGGGCCTTCTCCGGCGGTGCACTACCGAGCGCCGGGCGACGGCGTTTCGCGGCGCACCGTTGAGCCGCTTCGGTTCGTCGAAAGCGGCAACGGCTTCATGCTGGTCGGCGAGAGCTCGGTGGCCGCCGTCGACACGACCATCAGCCACAAGTTGGACGTGGAGACGCGCCTCTTTGAGCTGATGACGAACCAGTCGGCAGTGGACTACCCCATCTGCGAGGAGTGCACGGACAACCTGCTGGACCAGATGGAACGGCAGCTGGACCTGGCCGAGGACGAGTGCAAGGATTACAAGAAGTACCTGGACCAGCTCACCAACGGCGATGAGGAGGAAGGCGACCTCGAAGAGCTGGACGCCGAGTTCCGGAGACTTGATCAAGAGGAGCACGAACTGCTGGCGGCTGTGGAGAAGATCGAAAAAGAGCGTGCCGACGTGGAGGGCGAGCGCAAGCGACTCGCCGAGCAGCTGGAGCGGCTTAGAAGCGACGAGGACCGTTACTGGCGCGAGTACTCCGATCTTAACCGACAGCTGATGCAGTGCGCCGACGACCATGCTAGCGTCGAACGCCAGCTCAGATACTCGGAGAACAAGCTGAGCCAGCTGCACAAGACGAACGTGTTCAACGCGACTTTCCACATTTGGCACAACGGCCACTTCGGCACGATCAACAACTTCCGGCTCGGCCGCCTGCCCAATGTCCCCGTCGAGTGGTCCGAGATCAACATGGCCTGGGGTCAGACGGTGCTGCTGCTGTACGCGCTCGCCCAGAAGATGGAGATGACCTTCCAGAGGTACCGGCTGGTGCCGTTCGGCAACCACTCGTACCTGGTGTGCCTCGAAGACCGGACCCGCGAGCTGCCGCTCTACTTCGCGGGCGGCTTCAAGTTCCTCTGGGACACCAAGTTCGACCACGCCATGGTCGCCTTCCTCGACTGCCTGCAGCAGTTCAAAGAGCAGGTCGGAGGGCCGAAGCGTTGCTTTTGCCGCTTGTGTCCGATTAGGGCTGTCAGGATTTCATTTACTTCTGTACTAATTCCAGGTGAAACGCTCAGTGGTTATGGTGCCCGGCTGCTTACCCCTCAGACGCGGGTTCGGCCGCGGCGGTCGAATTTCTACGGAGGCGAAATTCTAGAGGCCCGTGGGCTGTGCGTTGTCAATGCACGCTAAAGAACCCCAGGTGGGCGAAATTTCCGCAGCCCTTCACTACGGCGTCCCTCATAGCCCGAGTCGCTTTGGAACGTTAAACCCCGTAAAAAAAAAGGTGTAAGCAATATATGGGCTTTGCTTGAAAGTGGTCTCTAGGGCCTCTGAAAATGGGGATAGAATGATGGCTTCTCTCTCCTCTTTAAGAGATTTGGAACGCTGGTGAAAAACAAGTCGCACTGCATATGGCCCAGAAGGAAGCACATTATTGAAAAAGGCTGTACCACCTTAGTTCTGCTCTTCAAATTAGCCGCAAGGAACTGGAAAGTGGAGTTCTAAGGTTTAACTATGTGCCAGTATTCAAGCAGCCTTTACATGCACTACTAGTGTCAGCCACTGCAACTGTCTATAATCTAATGGCATTCCCGTGTTGACATTGGCATGGTTTGGTTCGTAGCGTTTTGAAAACCGCGATTGCATTGGCGAAGCATGGCTTGCTGGACCAGTTGGTCCACATTTTAAAACTGAAAATACTGGAAATGAGCTGTTAGTCCATAAAGCCCATAGTGAACCGAGATTGTTTGCATAGACCAGCATTCTTTGATCATACAGTTAACGCAGCTCCTCAAAATGCCCTAATTTTCAAAAACCTGTGACCTTATTGGCCCAAACCATGGATTTCCACTAGTTGTGTCATCTTTGATAGCGAAATGAACAGTTAGTAGTTGCTGCCAGAAGTCAGAGGTTGCAAGCATGATATCTGGATGCAGTGTGTTGTCCTCCTCCTGAGCAAGAGTTTACTGGTTTGATCCTGGTCCTCCGCAAGCATTTATGTCTAAGACAGTATGCAAAAATGCTCATAGACTAGACTCTTCTACATGTTAAAGGAAACTCTAGGTGGTTGAAACCAATCCATACTTCGCTATATTTTTGGCTATATGCTGGGTATTGCTTTGATAGAAGATAATGTATTCACTTTCTCTGCTCATTCTTTTTAGTTCTTGAAAAACGAGCCACTAGAGACAGACAAGCTTTAAGATGGTTTCAGCTTTGTTAAAGAAATGTCATCCACTAAGGTGGCTCAATGGCTGCGGTGTCCAGCTACTGAACCGAAGTTCACGGAATCGATTCCTAGCTGCGGTGGCCACATTTCGGGGGAGGCGAAATGCAAAAGCGGCCACATGCTGTGCAATGTCAGCAAACCCTTTATATGACAGCAGGAGACACTTGCTTTAAGTGCTGACAACTGTACAACGGTACCAGATTCTTGCGTGCTGAATATTACCGAACTATCAAACAAATCACTGATCATATTTTTATTTTGCGCTAATAGACCTCCTTGATACTCTGCGCGTTTTTACAAGCACGGGTGTGCAATTCGATTAAGCCTGTTGTGGCAGAAAAAAATGTTTGGAAAACTTAGCCTTTTCCATCAGGCGACTGCCTCATAATACTTCTTGCACCCTCTGTCCCCTTGTCATAATGGTCGATGGACAAGTGAAAAACTGTTGTTGCTGCTCTTTCTTTCCTTTTTTTTGCTCCTGTATGTTGCCCTCCCCACGTGTAGTGTACTTGGCATTGCCTGGTGAACCTTCCTGCCTTTCCATCCTTCTGCTTCTCTCTCTCTCTTGATGAAACTTGCAACTGCAACAGAAGTTTTCTTATACTTTGAAAAGGCTGAAGTAGTGACACATACCACATTTGTACCTCCTTTTTCTACAAAATCAGTGGTTGAATCTAATTGAAAGTGATGTCATTCAGTTTATAGTGTCACTCCGAGTATGAGTTCTCCAATTTTATGCATGCGAGACAAGCAAGGACAGATTCAAGTTGGCCTGTATCAATAGCTTCCAATAACAGAAAGGATGCCGTCACTGATAAGCTAGGAAAGCTCGAGAAATGAAATACAAATATGGCTATCACCGGCCGTTTTTGCAAGCAGACCATAGTGCTCAGAGATCAGCGTAGATCGCTGAGGCTAGGCTACGCTTCCTAACGGTGATCACAGAGGCCTTTTCAGTCTTGGCATCGCAAGTTAGAATTTAGTGGCGGCAGAAAATTGCTCCATTTTTAAGTTCCATTTTCTCAACAATGAATTCATCTTTTCTGCATCACAAACATCAGTCAGAACTTAGCAATGTCACACTCCATTCTTCAGCCGCCAACGCCAGTTCTTCCCCCATGGAAGTTTGTACAGCTCAGCGACAAGCCAACAGATAATTGCCGGCCAACATCTGCTCATTCGGCATCGTTGCTTCGCCAGAAATTTGAGGAACAAGATGCTTGCCTGCCGGAAGGATCCATTGTTGTCTGCGTAGATGCAAGCATACAAGATTGCAAAGCAACAACAGCTAACTACTGCCCGTGCAGACCTGCCCTGAATCAAACCTCTTGGTTTCAGCTTACGGAACCCCCTTCGTCCTTTCGTGCCGAGCTCGTTGCAGTTCAAGAAGCACTCTGCTCCGTGGCCAACATAACTATGCTCCCTGCGGCCCGCGTTGTCATCCGCATTGACGCCCTTCAAGTTGTCCGGTTGCTACGACGTGTTAGCTGCTGTCCAACGATATGCCAGGACATCCACCGGCTCGCGGCATGCATCCCGCAGCCAGTACATATTGAATGGGTCCCACGGGATCTGCTGACCTATCAAAGCCAGGCAGATTTAGCGACCCGCCTTGCGAATACAAACTCATCACCGCCTCGGCTCCTTCATTTGGACAATTTTACCCTCCTTTCATGAAGAAACTCCTCCGGCGCCGCACACGTGCTCTCATCCCTGCGTGTGCGGTAACCCTCCCCCGCGGTCTTACCCATGCAGAGGAGGTTGCGCTTGGGAGGATCCGGGTCGGGGTTGTCCTCACATCAGCCGTCACTCGGAAGTGGCCGCAGTACCGAAATTTGTTTCCTCGGCCAGGGTGTCCGATATGTAAACACGAGGGCATTGAAGCCGACATACATCACTTACTGTGGGACTGCCCAGCCCTCAAGCCTACAAAGATCCGGCACCTGATGGTAGCAGGTGTTTCACCAAGCAACCCTGCTTCATACATTGCCTGGATTCAGGGACCGCACCATCGTTCTCTACTGGACTTCATCAAAACAGCTAACCTTTTTCCATTCATTTAATCTACACTACATCATTCATCACACCTTCACTCATCATTGATGCCCTGGGGCAATAAATTGCACCTAAAGAAGAAAAAAACATCAGTGTAGCCAGAAAAGGCCACATAATCAGCCTTTACTAATGGCCTTTTCGATAAACTTGCACTGGAGCTGCCCCAAAACCAATGCGGTGCGCAGGGGCCGACAGGGGTCCATGGTATAGTGGAGCCCTATGTGCAAATATCAAAGTTAAACTAGCGCACCGGTAAAGACTAGATATAGTTGTTCTTGGCGTCCCTTTAGAGAACCCCAGGTGGTCAAAATTAATTGGGAGCCTTTTGCTGTGGCACTGCTCATATTCAGTGTGCAGCTTCAACACATTAAGCGCCCCCTGATGAAGAAGTCTGGTGTAAAGCACTAGGACTGCAGGCTAAAAATTCCTATTTTTCTTCCGCAGGTCAGCAAGATGGACTCAAACTTTTGCCTTCCGTACCGGATAGATAAGGGCAAGATTGAGGACAGCAGCACGGGCCAGTCGTGCTCCATCAAGATCCAGTTCAACTCGGAAGAGCAATGGACTAAAGCACTGAAGTTCATGCTCACCAATCTCAAGTGGGGACTGGCCTGGGTGTCAGCCCACTTTGCCGCCCGCGACACAAGCAGCTGATTCAACATGCAATGCGAAGCTGCTTGTCTATACAACTGTTGTATATACACCAAATGTGATATAAATCTGTTTTGCGAGTAGCTGTTCTTTGGTGTGACTGTCGTATACTCATGTGCTGAATAGTTGGCAGCATTTGCATAGATGTGATGTTTGCCTGGGCACACATCCGCTCAATACGGTGGCTGAGTGGTTATGGCGCTCGGCTGCCGGCCCGAAAGACGTGGGTTCGATCCCGGCCACGGCGGTCGAATTTCAATGGAGGCGAAATTCTAGAGGCCCGTGTCTTGTGCGATGTCCACGCACGTTAAAGAACCCCAGGTGGTCGAAATTTCCGAAACCCTTCACTTCGGCGTCTCTCATAGCCTGAGTAGCTTTGGGGCGTTAAACCCCCATAAAACCATAAAACCAAACATCTGCTCAATACATTATGCTAAAGACACGGACGCAGACAGAAGGGATACACACAGCGCTGACTTTCAACTGTTTATCCTTGAAATTTACATGTATATATACGGCTTGATGCGCAAGAGGTGGCAAACAAATGCAATGCGCAAAAAAATTGCTAATCGCGTTTCGCCCGCTTTTCCAAGTATGCCCGTTCTTTTCCTGATAAGAGAAGAAAGGTGTGCTGACGCAAAGGTCGCCCAACGCAAAGGCCGCGGCGGTGGCTCAGTGGTTATGGCACTCGGCTGCTGACCAGAAAAAACGAGGGTTTGATCCCGGCCGTGACGGTCGAATTTCGATGGAGGCGAAATTCTAGAGGCCCGTGTGCTGATGAAACTGTGCAATTTGTTCAATAGGTATTCATTTACATTCGACCACTTATTCATGCTGAATTTGCAACAGAAGTTTTTTTATTACCGGCTTCATGGTTTGCATAAACATTTATTCCAAACAACAGTGGTACTTCAATCCATGCAGTGAAATCTTCCTCTGCTATTTACCCAAGTGTTTCATTTGTTGTACTGGCAGGTGGCCTGCTTTGCTGTGGCGTTGCTTTGGCAAGTGGTCTGAAATTTACTTCATGCCGTGGAATACTTTTCACACCGCATTATGAGTGCAGTAAACACGATATATGAATTCACTGCTGGCATGGACCCGACGTTACATTTTAACGCAATTGTTTTAAGGAGCCCGTGTCGCAGAAAACCAGGCGTCTCAACAGAGAGCGAAAAATCCACGAAAAATCCCGTCTACCTAGGTGCTCCACCTAGCTAGGCCACATGACCTTGTGGCAGCACACAACTTGCCCACCGAATTGTAAGCAAACTGTCCACTAGTGGCAGCAATTGCCATTGTAAGGAAGTGGCACATCACTTAACCACTGCAACAGAAGTGGTACGAGAACTCCATGGGATCTATGAATGTAAAATAGAGAATGCCCAATTATGCATCGCATCATAGAGTAAAGGCAGAGCTTGAGTGTCCCCTCCAATTTTTCTAAGAGCTGTTGAAATACAGGCTTGCAGATTATCAGGACAAACTGCAACGCTCAAGACACAAGCTTCACTGAGCATGCAATGCAAGAAACCGAAACATGAAAGGGGACACCACAGGTGACCTCTTGCCACCGATTATTTCTCTGAAAGCAGCATGCCTGACAAAATCGGCTGGCAGTGGCGACACCTGTATTTCATTCTTTGGTCTTTATAGTTTATAAAAGCTGTTTTGCATGGAAGTAGCATTTTTGTCGTTGGATACGGACCAGCTTCAATTTGCTCTTGCTGTCCCTTAAACCCCCAGCAGACTTGGACCAGCCAGGTCTGACCGTCCTCCCTGGCTCATGATGTGTGCTCTTTAAGGCATCCAAGGTGAGTAGAGCTCGTCTAAAGCACTTGGTTTCCCAACAGATGGCAACACAAGTACTAAATGACTATTTTGTGCCATTTTCGAAAAAAAAAAAATGTCAGGTGTTTAGAAGAGAGCATGTGGCTGTTGTAACCATATCGAAGTTCTGAAAGACAGAGCTGTAACATATAAATAATTTAGCCCAGAGCCGCATGGCCATGGTATTTATGCTGGTTAATGAAGTGTCCAGCTGCCACTAACTACACCAGGGGCTGGATTGTGTCCACGCATAGGCTAAAAGGTGTTGAGGAACTTGTCAAAGCGCACCACATCGGCACGAGGGTGAACGAGCAATCAGTCATCGAAAGTATCGAATTTTCAGATGGTACATTTAATTGCAACTCGATTGCAACTTAAGTGCTAAAAGGTGCTTCACTGTTTTTGCTTTACAGTTTTTGAATGTTCTGTCATGTCAGCCACTAATGGCCATTGCACAATATATTTGTGTTCCTATTTTTGTTCTAGCTGCAACACTGCACTTCAGAAATCTTTGTTGCCTCAAAATGAAACTTGCTAACCTCAATATACAGACGGTGTTTCACCCAAGCCTTCACACTATTTTCAAAAATGGGCTTTTTGAGTTTGAAGACCACTTTTTCTTTGGCATAGCATTGTCAGCTGTGTAGTACATCAGAGTAAAGCTAAGACGTGCTAACTAATATTGAATAGTTTGCTTTTTAACTATTACTGTTAGGTTCCTTAATTATTGTGAGGCGTGTAGCCCACTGCAAGTAATATCCATATCAGTTTATAGAATTTCAAAAACGCAGTTACCCTCAGCACTGTGGCCCAACAAATCTGGGCTATTTCAGCGAGTCACGTGCACTAGAGAGGTTGCTTTGCTCGCAAGCTTCTCGCAAGCGCATGTAGCGCATGTATTTTGCCGTGATGTAGCCAAAATTTGTTGAGCCACAGCGGCGAGGCCAACTGCATTTTCTTAATTCTAAAAACTGATATTACTTACAGTGGGCTACACGAATCTCAATAATTAAAGAGCCTAACAGTAATAGTTCAGAAGTTCGATATTAGTTCACCAGCCTGGCAGTTGCACGTCTTAGCTGTATGCTGATCTACACTGTTAACGATGCCATGCCAAAAAAAGTGCTCTTCTAACTCAAAATGCCCATTTTTTAAAAACAGTAATTTCTTTGGAGAAACACCCTGCATGAGCTGAAAGACATTAAGAGTTACCTGCTACTTTCAATGCAGATTCTGGGCTGGTGCCTCATGAAAGCATAAAAGTAAAGATAGTTTCAGTTTCACGTGAAGGTTTTTCAAGTAACCTGCTAAAGCTAACAAGAGCAAGCAGATGCTAGTTGAAAGCAAACAGTGCAATCCATGGGACTACAGACTAGGTGGGACAAGGCACAGCCAGTGGGGACAAGGCTGTTAGTTTGCTTTTTGCTGTTGGTTAGCTTCTTGTTTAGGCAAAAAGATGAAACATAAAGCAATACTTTTTATCGCGGAGGAACTGTGTGGCAGCTCCGGATGTGGGCGGAGCTTCACTACGACAAATCAGTAGTTTGATTTGTATCAAACCATAGTTCAAAATTTTTACTTTCTGGACCCATGGCTCCACTTGCAAGAATGATAACAGCAATTAGTATTAGTTTAGAAAATTCCTATGCCTCGTGTACACTTCGAGTACACTGTACGGTGTGTCCAAAGAACAGAACTACAATAGGTACAACCTACACAAGTTCATCGCAAAAGGAGGCAGAGTGGTTACAAACAAGGGAAAGGCACTGCAACTTTCATTCAGGCACTGAGGGCATGAAAGGAAGGAAAAGGAGTGACCACCTGCACAGACCTCAATGTTGCTTCCATCTAAATGGAGCGACAGAATTCAGTACAGCAGCCACAGCCATTTAACCACCACAGTGGGTAGCTTAGGTACCACTTCTGCCTTTCTTCGCAAGATGATGAGTGCTGGAGCAAAGAAGATCACAGGAGTCAATTTCTTTCCGAACTGTTTATTAACCTCTGTTTGAAAGGAGAAAGACATGCCTCTTAACAACCTCAAGCTTCCAAGAGAAACGGCCGCTACACGGCAAGCCGCATTGGTGGCCGCTAATGCCACGGTGCCTAGGGCAGCAACCACACTGGCGCAGCGGTGTTACGCACTTCCGTTTCAGGCCCAACAGCCAGCAAACTTAACGGTGTCCACTCCATCTCTCGGCTCATTTTATTCAGCCCAGCACAAAGACGTTTGCGCCGCAGCTCATAATGTTCATTGCATGATACACACAAGCCAAAACACCAATGGCTGTGCAACATTAAGGGCCTGTGCAAAGACTGGCACCGGGCTTCACCTATTTTTTACTGATGCAACACCGCACAAAATCTTGTGACGCACTTGAACCACACCCTCCGTCAAGGAGAAAAAAATACGCAGCAAAGCGAGTCTATGGCTTGTCGTTATGTGTCTTGCCAGAGTTTGTACAACAGCGGGAGGACTCCTTTTCAAAAGCAAAGCTTAAAATATTTCACAGACAGGTTACTCCAGGTGCAACAGCTCATCAAAAAACAAAACACGTCCAAAGAAAAACTATTCTGCCAGCAAAACTACTGAAAGCCTATGGCAAAAAGTGGTTACGTGAATGTGAAGAAAGGGATCCAATTTGCCATTCAGTGAGCAATTTTCAAAACCTGGTGCTGTGCCTAATGACAGGAGTTTCCTGCCCAATTCCACTGCATTTGCCACATGACCCAGCCCCCACATAGAGAGATAATCAGATACACCATGGTCATGGGACCGAAGCTTGCCAGGAAGTTCTCTGTGATTCCCTCGTCAATCGTGTTACCCAATCTCCGAGTCTCAAATGCACGTTCCCAGGTGGTGTTCGCAGCAATGAACACACACACACGCTTGCACCTTGCAAGCATGCAACTCTGCTTTGGCAAGTTGCCACAACTCGTAGCCACGATGATACCACACTTGGGAGAAGCCACCTGAGCATTATGCAACAGAAGCACACATGCCACTATTCCACATGCAGAGATGACAATTTTTTTTCAATCCATAGGATGCAAGCAGATCACACGACACACACGTGCGGCCACTGCCGCACGTGTGGACAACACAGAGGGAACGCACTGTACACAAAAGGCGGCATTGTGTAACAATGTCATTGTGAGCTCCCCTACATGGAAGATGCGTCTCAGATAATGCCGTCCCAAAAAAAGTCTGCACGAACACTCACCTGCTTACGTGGAAGGGACTGAAGGGACAGAAAAAAGGGAGGAGGCAGACAACTGGGATGGTATGAAACTTTCCTTCCTCCCCCCCGATGAAGTTAATGGCAAGTTAATGCCTCGCCAACGTTGTGAGAGCAGGGTCATCGCTACCTCCAGGAAGAAAAAGAAAATAATAGCAATAGTGAAAAAGCAGTGTTGACAGTACAGGCCAAGAGAGGGAAAAAATAACAAGGTGAACTCTGGCTGCAAGCCTCATTTCATACAACGCCACGCAAAATGGAGGGGTAAGATAATTTACACTCTTGCCACCCAGCCTAAGCTGTAAGCACCACAGCAAACTTAAAAAAAAGAGGTGGGGGGCACAACAGTCTAGCAGTTTGCCAGACCACTAATGCTATATTAGATGCATTGGACAACCCACTCCGCATTTCCTCATTTTTGAAGAAAATGTTCCACAAATTTCCACCACTGTCTGAAACAATAGTTGTGCATGCGAATGTTTCAAAGCAAAAAAAAATAATAAATGTCGGCACGAACTTTGGGTATCGATGGGTTTGAACGTGCCCCTCGACCACACACTAAAACAGCGGCCTCCCAAGCCCTTAGAGGATTACGGGGCCAGAACCGTGCATCCAGCAGCGCTTTTCAGCTCAAACTGCCCCATCTTTGCAACACCGTCAGCAAGGAGGGCACAGGCTCCTACCCTGTTCGCAGCGGTCACTTCTGGCCCTCACACAGAGCAGATACCAAACAGAGGCACAGAAGGGGAAGCAAATTAACGCACAAAAAGAAATGCGGGGACGATATGAGCAACAAAGAGAAGATGAAAGATGAAAGTTTTACACGAGAACCATCACTCAATGAGACAGGAATTATAACCTTTCAAACGCAACAGTAGAAAGAGCTGGGAGGGTGGTACACACATACACACACAAAAAAAAACTAACAGCTGATGGGGACCAAGCCAAAACAGCGCGGGGCCAAAGAATAGGGCGTCCGCGCACAGGCTACGAAGACGGCGGCCCAGAAGAAGAGCCAGTGCTGAGCCAGCGTGGCGGCGGAGGCGGCGACAATGGCGTGGAAACTGAGGGGATGCGGGGAAGAGGCGAGCATGTAAGTTCTTGTCTGTCGGCGGTGGTGTCGTCATGTTGGGTGGAGACACTCCGTGTAGTTTTCTTCGTTCCCCCCTTGTTCCTGTCCTCCTTACATCCCCAGAAATACGACATTCACTTCTTCTTGACGGGCCCCCGGGGCGGTGTGACGGGCCGGCCAGAGTTGAGACCACCGTATTGGTACTTTGCCTTCTTTTCCGAGGGCTTCAGAATCTGCAGGAGTAACGAGAACAAAACAACAGCCTGAGAACTGATGTTAAGGGGGGGGGGGGGGGCACAGGTCTTTGCGGCTGAAAATTGGTGAAAAAATCAGATTTTTGATCTTTTCATTTTATGATCCTGAGGTCATTGCGCAGCTATCTACTACAAATTTTCGTTGAAAAATACCATTGAATTCATGCGTTACAACATTTCCATTAACACCTCTTTTTGGGCTAATTGGCGCATACTTGAATTAGAGAAAACCTAGCGCCAAAATATGCAAACCACAAGACAAGAACGAAGACAAGACGCAAGCGCTAACTCACAACTGAAATTTATTGAACCCAGGATGCAGCTTATATATGGTGAAGCTTCAAGGGGAGGTGAAGGGTGACAAGGAGGAGAGGGTGGACAAAGGCAACATCGCTTCACAGAAACGGGCAGGCAGCCAAAAATCACACAAGAAAAAGAAAAATTACATGATAACTGAATCTAAAAAGTTAAACTCTGAGGCAAAAAGAGATAAAGAAGGAGTACTGATGCACCTACAGCCAAATTTGTTCATGTAGAAAGCCTCCAGACTAGCACGCGCAGTCTTGTCTATGCTCTTGCAGAGAATCTTCATCTCATTCAAACGCGCCTCGCACCCGTCACAGCTCATTACGTGCGCAACCAAATGTGCGTACTTATCTTTTAAGTCTGGCAAATTTCGGGCATGGTCCACCAAACGCTCGTTGATGCAGCGGCCAGTCTTGCCGACATAAAACTTCCCACAAGTTAAGGGGATAGCGTAGACCGCTCCTACGGAACACTTGATAAACGGAGTGTCGTGCTTTATCTGGCAACCCCGCTTCCTAGAGTTGCAGATTCCTAGAGTTGCATGCTGCTACTGGTTTTCCAAATCAAGTAACCAAAATGGCGACTTCTGGTTGGCTGGCGGCATCAGCCGCTTGCAGCCTGGCGCCATTTTGAGTTGGTCACACTGCTCCACTCCAAGAAAACATCAAGTGTAGAAGCATTAGAAGTACCGAGACGTCGGAAAATACGGAGAAACAAAATACAGTCACCTGACTAAAGCAATGCAAGTGTTCCCATGGCAAGCAAATGACAGTGTTTCAGCGTAGAACACTCTTGAGACGATGGCACCGTCTCAGTTGAGACACACCAAGACGCACATACCTGGAAACTGCACATGAGCGTCTCATCGACGGACATCATGCCGCCTGCGTTGTCGAATTCACCACAGTAGTTGGGTGCCGAGAAGAGGGTCACCAGCTGGCGTTTAGCGAAGAACTCATACCCATCCTCAACCACCTGCACGATGAAAGCAAAAAAGTCAAACAAAAGTGCTGGTGCCAAGCGTAAAGTTATACATACTCCCCACACAAATGGCTCCTACCATTCAAGCACAAAGTGAAGTTGGCCTGCATCACCAGGTTAGGGCAAATGATCCCCCAAGGTGGAGTAGATTTGTAATAAGGGAGTAATCACTCATTGGCATCCACCTAAGTGCAGCCATTCGGCTACAAAGCTAACACCATAAGCTTGCCGTCCCTGTTAGCTCAGATGAGCGACTGCTCCAGTGAAGCACTGGTCCTGGGTTCGAACCTCGGACCAGGACGAATTTTTCTTAAACGGGGACACGGCTCTTTGCGACCAAAATAGGACAAAAATCCGATGTCTGATCTTTCCATTTTCACAATCCCGAGGTCATTGCACAGTTATCTACAAATTATCATTAAAAAATACCATCTAATTCATGCGTTATAGCGTTCCAAAAACGTAAAACTGCGTGCGCGGCGCTTTAAACTGAGGCCTAATTGCACCGAACCTTGATCTGGTGGCAAAACGAAGGCAAAAGTGCTGCACTCCTTGAACAAGTGCAGAAAGTGCAGCAAAATCGAAGAGACCGCAAATGATGTTCGTCAGGCGCTAAAAGGGAAATATTCCGATTTGCACAAGTCAGCCCGCATTTTTTCTGAGAAATTGTCATTGTGTTTTGCTACATTCAATTTTTTTCCTGCAAAATATAGGAGCTGCAAAAAATGCAGCATGCATGAAAATGGTGGCAATAGAATGTGCTTTCTGAAGACATTTACTTCCACACAAATACCTAGTGTGAATATTTTTTTAAAAAATTGGCAAAAACTTAGAAGTTGATAATTAGAAGAAAACTACTGAAAAGTTAAATCTTAAGAATGGCCGTTTTCAGATTGTTCTTGAAAAATCTGCCACTCAATGCAAAATGTAATGTACCAAAACATAGCTTGATAAATGCACAAGAAAGTTTCAAAAGACGAAAAGAAATTGCACAAACAGAAAAAGTATATCCACCATACCATTTATGACGATGTACAATTAAACCTGGATGTAACAAACCTCCATACAGCGAATTCCTCGATATTACGAAGTTTCTCAATTCCCCAACAACGCCCCCATTGAAGTACGTACATTTGAGACCTCTATGTATTTCCGGTGTTTGTTCCGAGCACGGTGCATATCGCGGCTGCAGAGGATGACGGAGAGCCGGAGTATGGTTTTACTTAAAAGTGATCGGAAGAGGGATAAGGGAATAACGAGGCACAGGAGTGCAATTTGGCGGTCGTGATAAGCGCTTGTTTACCAGCTTCGGCGTCCGCCTTCGACACGGAGCAAATTGCGGGCTCAGGCGAGATTGGCAGCAGCGGGTGAGATTAGACACATTTCTACCCAGCGCTGATCGCGAAGATTGCGAAGCACGCCGATGATAAAATCGCCAGTTTGGCAGCAATTTCCGCAACCTAGTGCAAGATGCGGACGCTAGCGAACGAGCATGTAGACGCCAACCCTCCATTGCCTGTGGAGCTACCGATGTGGTCGTAGATTTGGTGGCGATCGACAGACAGCTTCACAATACAGTGTGCACCCTCGTTATTTTTGCAGCTTGCTAAGAGGCGGCAAAGGCAAAAATGTGATTCAGACTATTCACTATGTGCCTTCTGAGCTGTTCGTTTTGGAAAATGAAGCACTGTAATGTGCTTACACAGCTTCAAAATGTTTGATTTCGTTTTTTGCATTTTTCTCAGTTTCATTTTCTGCACCACCCTACGCACTGCTGACAAGCTTTTCCCGGCTTTGGTTCGCGCGATTTTCACCATTCTTGTTTTATTTGAAAGCTGAATAATTGGACCTTGCAATAAAACCATTAACAGCACTCTTAATAAACTGTGAAAATATTAAACGGCATAAAAAAAACCTTTGTTCCTTGCCACTTTTATGTGAACTTCAAAACATTGCAACT
Source organism: Amblyomma americanum (assembly GCF_052857255.1). Taxonomy (NCBI): domain Eukaryota; kingdom Metazoa; phylum Arthropoda; class Arachnida; order Ixodida; family Ixodidae; genus Amblyomma; species Amblyomma americanum. The sequence goes on from NC_135501.1 coordinate 209,562,913, forward strand.
TTGGTTAAAGAAGGGTTAGAACACCGAAAGTACCCTTATTGCAAGCATTAATAACAGTAGAATCCACTGGGATAAAAATTATTTGAATCAGAGTAGCCAATTTTTTCAAAAAGTTGTCAGAATAATTTTACCGAAATCCTTGAATTAATAACAAACGACATAATATGCACAAAAATGAACACCATATTTGAAATCAGCACACTAAAATACATAATAGCTGAAGTTTTCATTATGCTAAGTCCAATATTAAAAATTTTACTCTAAGACCCTCTTCCCCCCTTAAAACTGAATAACGAGCTCTAGTCTCAAACTGTCCTAAAATTTTTAATATTCGCTCACCTCTACTGAGAGCCAGAAAGCCTTAACGCAAGTGCAAAAAATCGTTTTGAGCGTGCCTTGATTTTGCGCAGCACGGCACAGAAAATCACGTTTGTATCAAAATGACACGGTGCCCCACCCCTACATAAAACAACTATGGGAACTAAAGGATGCCAACATCTCTGCAAACACCAACAGTGAACAAAAGATAGTATGGTAAAATTGGTAAGTAAAGAGCAAAAACTTAAGACAAAAAAAAAAGTCTCTCACATCCCGTCCTGTTTCCGAGGGGATGGCGCGGCAAATGCCTAAAAAGGACCCACCCACCTGGTGCGCTCTGCATATTAAGTCCAGGTCGTGCCTGTTGAGGAACTTGGAGACCACATCAGCCCCAAAGGTGAAGGAGACGCCACGGTCATTCTCGCCCCAGCCCTGGACATCCTTGTCCGGATCAGACCAGAGCAGGTCACACAGAAGGCCTGCACCCAGAGAAGAGCCCCATTCAAGCGCAATGCCCCATGCTGAAAACAATTACCGGAACGTGTGAAAAAACTAAATGCCTGAAAACACAGCCCAAGAACAACGGGTTCAGCATAAAGCATGCACATTATAAAAGGTGAGATCATCAACAGAGGCTTGGAAAGTGGCTGACCACAGCTTGCGCCTGCCAACCACGCTTGTACACATCCACTTAAGCTCCTGCTTCAGGAACCATAACCTTGCCCATGCCACGGCCAATTATGACCCAGATCTTGTGTGCTATAGTCTTTCTCAAAAACAGGTAGGTGGGCGCTGCCATAATGGGCCAATAGCAGCCAATAGCGGTCACACAATGCACCGCTTTCTCGTGGTGTGCACGCTTTGTCCAATCCCAGTCTTGAATTTGAGATGCGGAAACTCGTAAGCCACCGCACGGCCCCTAATCACAAGCAAGCCCTGTTCCAACGCCGCCACCGAAAGCGGAAAATAAGAGTGCAAGAATTCACAAAGAAAACAAGACCAAAGTGGTGGAGCTCTATTTTGGGGGGGTGCTTGCGCTCGTTGTATATTCAATTTGAAGTAGTTTCATGATGAATTAAGCACTGATGGTTACAGGAGAGGTAGCTATTACACATACTGCTGAAATTAGTAGCTTGCCAAAAAACCAACTTTTTCGCGATATTTCGGCTTTCAAACTTTGCGTCCCCAACTTAATTGTGATCCGCTTCGATGCGGCTGTTGCTGCCGTTATTTCTTTCCATAATACAGTCGCCACCCAATTTTTCGGACTCAAAGGGACCCAAAATATGGTCCAAATAATCGAACAGTCCGACAAATCCGTGAAGTACAAAAAAACCACTTTATTGAGATGAAATCGGCTTAAAAAAGTCCGATTTTACCTTGTGGAAAATTTCTCTTGCTGGCGACGATTTGCTCCTGTATTTGCGCCAAAGTTGTGCTTTCACTGTACGTGCTAGACAGCAAGGTCACGACATTTAGTTGAATACAGTAAAATCTCGTTACTAAGAACATCAGATTAACGAAATTTTCAGATTTACGAATTTTTTTTAAATCCCCGCCAAAATGCATATACTTTCAATGTAAAAAACTTTCAGTACTACGAATTTCAAATTACCGAATATTTCAGAATAACAATTTAATCTCGCATTCGTCGCAAGGCGCTTCGTTATTACGAAGTTCCGTACCAAATCCCTGAAGCTGACGCCTGTCATCATCATCCGAAGCATCAGCTATGCGCTGGGGAACTCGTTGGAACGGATACAGCCCCAGTGGTATCTCCATCACGTGAGTGTCGCGTTGAATGAATATAGGCTAGGCGGCGCAAGCTGCCGCCCGATACAAAGGGTAAGGCCATTATCATCCATCCAGCGTGCGGTCACATACTGCGCAGTAGTCTTAAGCCTATTCAGCGCAGTGTCACCACGTCGACAGTGAACGTTAAGATCTGCTAAGTTATCGGCGCTGTGATTGTGTTGTGCATTAGCTTTGCTGACAATGAGTTCTCCTGGCCCCCGCGTTAAAAAGAAGCGACGCCAGTTTTCGCTTAAAGAAAAAGCGGACATTCTGTCGCAGCTGCTGGAAAAAAGCAAGCGGACTTGTGCAGGGAGCTTGACATTACATCGTCAACAATGGCAACGATGCTCAAAGATCGGGACATGATCATAAAATTACATCGAGAGTCGCAGCTGGCTCCCTCAAGAAAACGTCTGCGGCTGGGCAACTACCATGGACAGCGACTTATGTGGACAGCGACTTTCGAATTATGTGGATAGCGACAGCGCGGCGGCTACATCCGCGGAGCTCACCACCGAAGACATCTTGAATCAAGTGCGTGAGCAAGAAGAATGTAGTAGCGACGAAGACGATGCCGACACTGGATCAGCGCACGAAGAGGAAGAGAGTGTTTCCGGTTCGGATGTCCTAGTCTTTCTAGAGAAGACCCGATCATTCCTCAGGCGCTGCAAAGATGTCCCCGATGACGTGCAAAGGAAGGTCGAGGATGTGGAGGCGTTCGTCCTGCAGCGCTTGTCTACTCGCCAGAAGAAGATAACAGACTTCTTCAAGCAATAAATTGTAGTTAAGCTGTGCCCAGCGTTATCGTTTATTATTTACTTACCAACACGTACATCTGCTGCAAAGGTACGTAATTTTAGTTCTTGTGATGCATTACTGACATGAAAATAATGGTTTTTCAGTACTACGATATTTCAAAATAACGATTTAAATTCGGCGGTCCCGTGAAGTTCGTTGTAACGAGATTCTACTGTACTTCCCACACATCTTTGACGGACCCGGCGGCGCCAGCGGGGCCATTTTCCACAACCCGTGTGTGCACCGCACTGCTTGTCAAACACACACAAACACACTTTTTGTTCAAAGCGGTGGAACTACCGGACGCAATCACAAAGCGGCGAATGGATGTAACTTCGTGAAGATGGAGCGCCACTTGGTCGACGCGGTCAGAGAAACCCAAGTGACGAAACGGCAAATGGCGAACGTACGAGACCCGCCGCGGTGGCTCGGTAGTTAGGGCGCTCGGCTACTGATCCGAAGTACCCGGGTTCGAACCCGACCACGGCGGCCGCATTTCGATGGAGGCGAAACGGTAAGGCGCCTGTGTGCTGTGCGATGTCAGTGCATGTAAAGATCCCCAGGTGGTCGAAATTATTCCTGAGCCCTCCACTACGGCATCTCTTCCTTCCCTCAATCTCTCCTTTATTTCTTCCCTAAATGCACTGTTCTGGTGCGGGCCGAGATGCGGGACAGATACTGCGCCATTTCCTTTCTCCAAAAACCAATTTTCAATTTTCAACGTATGAGACAAGCGATAACTGCCCGCGACAATGTTGGCGACAGAAGCAAGTTGACAGCGATGACAATCCGACTGCCACCTCGAAGTGTCAGAGATCGCAGGGACCACTACTGACAAAAATGGGGTACCGAAAGTATGTCAAGCCAATCCAACTGCAGAGTAAATCCACCTCAATCCAAGATGGCGCCTTTAGCGCCGGCAAAAAGCCGATAAGATCGCCGATTTTGGCCCGCAGGTGACTGAAATTATTCCGAAAAATCAAACTTTCGCACTTTTTAAAGCCTGAAATATCTGTCACGAATGCGTATACGCTTCTATGGGGAGACTGACGGTGCCTCATCGAAGTCCGAAATATCGTACAAGTCCGAATTACCCGTCGGCCAGTGTTGTTATCTCCTTCATGGCTATTTAGGCTGACTCATTCCCACTCCTGTATTGGTCCATCTCAAGAAGAGGGGGTGTTCAGGTGCCCTAGTCCCGTACTCTCGCCCAACAAGCCAGTCACGCTCGCTCTTCGCACACACATCAGTCACACGTATCAGGCACGACTCCACTTTCGCACAGTCTTAGCAGTGGCATCTTCCTTACACAGGTGTGCCATTGCCACTACAGTGAAAGCTCGTTAATTCGACCCCCGTTAATTCGGACAATCGGATAATTCGACCTGCACGCATGGTCCCTACAATTATATATAGGAGTCTATGGGGCAAAACTCTCGTTAATTCGGACAAATTTTACCGCCCATCGGTTAATTCGACCTAGTTCCACGGCCCGCCAAGAGCGGCGCTACTCTAAAGTTGGAAAAAAAGAATGTAGCGTAGGCCATCCGTACGGTCATCATCATCAGCAGTGCGAGAGAGGGCGAGGGAAGCAAGGTTAGCAGTGGCCGAAGCGCCCGGTGTCTTTCTTTGTGCTTCGTTGCCTCTTGCAGTCGTGCTCAGTCGTCGTGTTAACCCTATCTTCAAGTCTCGTTATTGCGTGCTTTGCCAGCGTGTTTACTGTGCTGTTTTCGAGTGCGTAGCGCGCCGTGACTGCGCGCCTCGCCATCGCGTCCTGCTCCGATGGCGACACCGGCAAAGCGGCCGAAGTACAACCAGGCGAAGGACCTAGTCACGAAAGTGGAAATATTGAAGGTGCTGAAGGATGGTGTTTCACGCTCTGACGTGATGGTCAAGTATGATGTTAAAAGAACCACCTTGGCCACTTACGTGAAGAATGCTTCTCTGTATGGAAGCTGGGAAGAAGTACGACCTTACACTCCTCAGCGCTTTGAATATTCTGGCGCACGAATGGGCCAACACGCCTACAGCAGTTATTGCGAACTGCTTTCGGCACAGCGGTTTTGTGCAACCAAAGTGCGGTGAGGGGAACTGCCGACAGAAGAAGCTGACGCAACCACAGAAGACGACAGTTGTTTCGACAGCGTTTTGCCTCCTGCCGTGCGGCTCGCGGATTACGTGTCCATCGATGATGGTGTCGCCATTGCCGGTCAGCTGACCGAGGACGAAATCATCCAAGAAGTGACAGGCGCCGACAACGACGATTCGTCGGAAGATGACGATTGTGAGCACCTGCCCCAAACGCCGAAGCGCACGGTGAAAGAAGCCGCAGAAGCCTTGTCCGTGCTGGAAGACTTCTGTGAACAAATTCCGGATGGTTCGCGTGCCGCGGAGCATCTGGCAGCTGTTAGAGCTATTGTAGCCGCTCAAATTCGCCCGAAAAAGCAGACGACGATAACAAACTTCTTTGCCAAATAAAGGTATGTCATGCTGGGGCAAGCTTCATGTTTATTGTGGTTCATTCGATATTTCGACATTCGGTTAATTCGACAATTTTTCGCGGTCCCATCAGTGTCGAATTAACGAGCTTTTACTGTAACACCTTTCTCAGCCGGACTGCTCTTCCGAAACCTACCTTCACCCATGTGCACGCTACGCTGCTGGTGTGGCGCGGCAGGGAGTGCAAAATGGGAGTCAAAACACTTTTCTGTTTCATAAAACAGGGAAATAAATTACGGGTGTGCAAATTATGCAAGGAAATACGCGATTTCAAAAGTATGGTACGTCTGTACAGCAGTAACCAGCCGCAACTAAAGACTAAGTTGATAGACTCTGCCTCTTACACAGACTATAAACAGCATTTGTGCTTTGACATAAGACAGCAACAGTTTTTGACTAAAAATATGACAGTGCTGAATCCGCTTTTCGCCCATCACTTTATCCGAGTAAATAAGCTCTGCCTGCATGTTCTTCGACATGGATGAATACACGCAATTTTAGTACAAGCACAAAAAGGGGGGGAAATAACTTTATACGAGGCCACTCTACAGTACAGCAGCAAAGGAGTCTGGGAAAAAAAAGTGCCCAAGGTGGCTACTGTACAGTCCCACAACATACCCGTGTCAGGGACGTCTGTCGGCCGCATGATGCGCCTGATCTGTTCCATGGACTGGAGGTCAGGAGAAAGCCCTGCACAAGAAGACAATGCACATCACACACTTAGTTTCCTCATGTTACGATGGAAAGTAAATAACTTAACCTTCACTTATTCTGCGTATTAAATGTTTTTCACACGCACAGAGAGAGACAGACAGGGGAAATTATGGGTCCCTCCTGCATCGCTGTTGCCCAAAGATGCAGGTTTTAAAGGAATAGAGACACCAAACTTTTGGATGCATGTCTTTTTCTTCAGAATGATGTGCAAGACATTATAGTACACACAAGTCACGATATGAAATTTGCTGACACCAGATGAGTAATTTTATAACCCAGTTTTTTTTTCTCATGTTTCGGTTTCAACAGCCAAACAGCGGTTGTGACATAAGAGACATGTTAAGCGAACTGAAGGGATGGGAATGAGTTTAAATTGTCGCCAATACAGTAAAACCTTGTTGATACGTTTTTTTTTAATTGCGAGAAGAAGCGTATTATCCAGGAAAACGTATGATCCAAACCTCATGATTTTGAGGGATGTAACTGCTGTATGAGGTAAAAAGACATTTATTGACAATTGCACTTTGTAAAAAATGTCAATTGGCATTTCTTGGCACAAGAGCAGAACAGATCCTATTCCAGTGCCCGCTGAATTCAGTCTGTTCCTTGTCATTTTCGGATGCTTCGCCCCTTTGCACCCAAGTACTGTGGAAAAGCCACTGCAGCAGCTGATTGTCGCAGTGTTTCTGCTTTTTAAGCTGCGTTTCCCAGACCCAGCCCATTTGTATATAAGCGCACCGCTGTACTTCGTAGAAGCTTTGCCTCCTTTCCCTTATGCACTGCAAAAAAACCTCAACGTTTCTCTTCATATCGCGCTCCCACAGAAACGGCCGTCGCGAATGCTAGCATGCAGCTTTTATTTTTTGTTTTGGTGGTGATTGTGGCGGTGCTTCGCCTCATTGCATCGAGGCACTGCAGAGAAGCAAACATGGTGGGTGACTGCCGCAAAAGCATGTCGTGTGCCCTCTCATTCAGCCCACTTGTATGTTTGCACATGTGCGGCTGGTCAATAAACATACTATACGACCACAATTTTTTGAAATTTTAAACTCAGTAGCCGGGAAATCGTGTTTTCCGTGAACATATTAACCAGAAAAAATAGTTTAGTGGTGACTGCAGTCAAGAGAGCAGAAAGGCTGCGAAAATTGTGTCTAAACAAAACACTTTATTTGGGCTGACTTGCGCCCACAATGGACTGAATCATTCGGCAGCTGATAGCGAACTTTCGAGATAAAGCGTGCAAAGTTACTAGAACATTCTGGAACAATGTAGAATCAGCTCTGCCTGAATGCGATCAACAGAGATAAATCTAGTGGTGTCTTGAATCGCAAACAAAGCGATAAAGCAATAAGCAGATTTGAAGAATGAACAAACTGTACCAACGAGGCTTTACTGTATATGCTCTGTCTAGTGGGGAATATCATGCAGCTTTACCTGCAGTGCTATATGACAGTGTGGAGGCTTGTTTTGTGTGTTGGGAAGGCCATCCACCAGTGCCTAGATTGCCCATAAACGCATGAGAGCATTCATTTCCTGGGATGTAATGGTGATTTGTTGCTGTGGTGCTGGCTGCACAAATATTATGTGGGCTGAAGATGAAAGAGATGCTGCAAATGGTACAGTATGCAACATATGGGTCGTGTTGTATGCAATGCAGGCGCACGGGCTGGCTCTCAGGGTTTTGTTTCTATCATCCACTTCTTCTACCTTGAGGCTTAAACTACACAGTTTCCAGATTCTAACAGATAAAAATTGTGTAAGATGACGACTGCCATGAGCTGACGACCGCAATAGTGCAGGCATGCCACAGCTTTGCCTGGTCGGCTACCCTTCGATGACCTACTGCCATGCACACATCTGCCGCGATAAATTGAAACTGCGTTACAGCAAATGGGTAAAAAACTGCAAAACAGTTAAATATAGCTGAAATTCGTAATATACAATTTCATCACAAACGCAAGCAATAGTGGCGTGATTTAATCGCTGAAGGAACGGCAGCTCAGGCGATCCTTACTAGAGGAACTAAGAGGCCTTTTCCTAGGTTTTGGTGATGATGTTTCAATGGTGCTCATGGCAATTCCGGAGACCGCAAAAATGTCGAATGCCAGTTAGGTTGTGGCTTCTCTTCACAGCACCACATAGCGCACTACGGCAGGTCAAATGCCAGCTGGGGTGACTTCCCTGCATCACAGCCGTGTTGCGTGGAAAGCAGTATGCCAGAGTGAATGCTATCACAATTTTCACTACCTCTGTGACAGCAGACGTGAGCACAAGGAGGTTACTGCAAGGCTACGACCGTCCCCACCGCTGCTTCCAGGGCACTGATGATGGGTGCGGGAGGTGTGATTGCATGCTGACTGCCAGACCACTGCTACCCTACAAGCCACTGCATCTTCCGTGCCGCCGTTAGCGAGTGCGAGATAAAAGCGCAAACCTTAGCGCAAACGCTCACCAAAAATGACTCTTAAAGCGCGGCAAAGCCTGCCACCTGCCATCTGAATGGGTACCGCTTCAGCTGGGGAGATCGATATATTCGTTCCATGGCCAACCATGTTCTATATGTAAAGTAAAAACTGCATGTGTTTGTCAAAAACATTTATGAATAATTCAATATAGCCATAATTCGTAATATCAGTGTTTGCTATACCGATGCTCGTCTGTAGTGATCGAAAATGATCGCACCAATGGCATTCACGTGACTGCTTTGCCACATGTCGACTGCGCTGAGGCCCAACAGACTTGCCATGTGGTGCTGCACATCGTTTTCTGACCCATGACAGTGCAGCGCCTACACAACCCATATCGGCTATCGATAGCAGTCAATGGACCAGTTATGAGCAAGGCCTTAATTTACTTTTGGCGTGGGTCTATTCTACGTGGGAAAGAGCAGGTTAATTGACGACAAGTGTGAGATGCTGTAATTAGTGAGTGCGATTTGGCAGTAAGCCGATGGTTGGTCGCGAGTTGAGATGAACAGGAAATTTCTTCCTTTACAGACATGAAGAAGGGTCGACACTTCGAATAATAAAAATGCAATGTGAATCTAATACAAGAACCAATGAAAATTTCGAATGTTCACAGACCCCTATGAGGGCCAGAAAAAGCCACAACATGCTATGCGAAAAAAAAAAGTGTCACAATCGAAGTTCAAAGACAACACAAGTCGAAGCTCACCACCGTGACAGCAGAAGATCTTCTCGTCGATGATGGCGGCAATGGGCAGGCAGTTGAAGCAGTCAGTGAACGTCTTCCAGAGCTTGATGTTGTAGCGCCGCTTGCATTCGTCGTAGAAGCCATAGATGCGGTTGATGGAGGCGCATTCGTGGTTGCCCCGCAGTAGGAAGAAATTCTCGGGGTACTTGATCTTGTAGGCAAGCAGCAGGCAGATGGTCTCCAGCGACTGCTTGCCCCGGTCCACATAGTCGCCCAGGAACAGGTAGTTGGCCTCTGGAGGGAAGCCACCATACTCAAAGAGCCGCAGCAAGTCCGTGTACTGGCCGTGGATATCACCTGTGGAAAAAAGAGGGCACAGCACATCCCATCACCCGGACTGCAGTTGCAACACTGCCACAACTTCTGTGAGAACCCTCAAAGTTTCTCATCTCAGAGGAGCCACAGTCATTCATCCAGGTGCAGAAATGCAGGGACGTGGATGCTTTGTATTTGGAAGAAAACGCAGATTCATCAGTAAAAATACAAGACCTTTTCCTCATGGCAAACCTCCAAAAAATGCTTCACTATTCCTTACACTAAACATTCAAATGCGAAACGCACTTGGGATCACTGCACAGCGCAAGGCATCACAGTGCAGCAATGATTCAGCAGCAGAATCCAAATTTTTGGACAAAAACTAGCCAAGCCGAATACAAAGTGGCCACTTTCTGGCATTCACTCTAAGAATGAAGCAATCTCAGGGAACTCACTGACACCAGCGCCTCTGTTCAGTGCATGCATCTGAGACCACTAGCAGCTCAACATATGCACTTAAGCCTTACCTGACTACATACACAGTCCGGAAATCAGCAAAACGAGAAAGTAGAGGATGCAGCCGGTCTATTCTGGATGCACAAATAACCTCCGCACACCAAGAACAAAGTCGACAAAACTTGAAGGTCATTGCTGCCGTTTCAGCCAAACGGAACCAACAAACTTCAGGTGTGACAGTCTCTCCAAAAAAGTGCAGGATAGAAGCAACTGAGTAGCTAAGCTAAGTGTGATAGTCATTGCCATCATTTAATATGCCTCTAAAAGTGGCTGTGGTTTAGCTCTGGTTAAACCTGGAGTGACGTGATAGCTACATCTGGCCTAGCGAAACTCGATCAGTCGTGTTGCAAAGTCAGTCTTTCGCCGCCCGTCTCGTTGGGTGATCGTTCTTCATCTTCATCCCTGGACGTGGATTCACTCTCTTCCCCCTCTCCACTCCACTCCCCCCCCACTCGGTTTCAGCGGCGTGCCACGCTGTCGGCAGCTGCTCAGCACAACGTGACCAGCCACAGCGCCGGCACACTGAAGGCTCTAAATGCTAGCGTAATGTAGCTATCGCTACAAAAACCCACAGAGCACTACGCAAGGGGGAGAATTACAAATGCACGAAATTCGCACAAAACGTCATGCAAACTAATTTCACCACGTCAATATAACAAAAAGCAGGAAAACTGACAATTATAAGCCCAACCATATAAGGTGCTATGCACACAATTAGTATGTACATTGCGAGCTCGTAGCCTTTTGCCAGTGTGCACTCTACTAAGCATAGATTTCTTTGTTTCATGTGAATTAAGCATCTTCACATTGTAAAAAGGCTGCTTGCAAACTAACAAACACAGCAAATATTTCCAGAAGAGCAGCTTGGTAGGAGTCCTAGAGATGCAAAATTTCATGAAATTTTGAGGCACTTGAAAAAAAGCTTTTTCGTGTTTTTTTTCCATAAAAATATGGGGAAAAAGCAAAAACGATTATGCAAAGAGCTTCTCAAACAAACAGTATATTTATTCCTTTAGCATTGGAAGGAATACAATTATTTTATGATGCACCACAAAAGTTGCAGATGCTTGAGACTCCAAGCACGATTTCACAAGAAGGCGTCCTGACCGACGCACTGCATCCATCTGTGTGCAACTCATTTCCACTGGACAGGTCCAGGCTTCACTGTGCAGCGGACGATTCCTTCCACGTTAGAACGCACGCATACAAGCTGTTGCACTTGCTCCCCTGTGAGCCTGTTCCGTTCACAGGCCACAGAAGGTGGGAGAATCTGCAGTAAGCAACAGGTGAGGTGGCTCAAGGGCTGGCTGGAGCAGAGTCCATGCCACCACGTGGATGGATCGAAGTGTTTCGCAGAATCCCAATTTTCCTTCTCTTGTCGAAATACCTCTGCAGTTTCTGTATTCTGCAATTTTAGAGAGAAGTTTACCAACGTACAGCAATACGTGCTCTGCCTGGCCGGAAATCCAGTCAAATGCGATCGTAATCTGCACGCCACCAAGCTTTTTGCCATGAGGCCTTGAGTCTAGGAGGTTAGCATTGATGTGAACGGGCCACACACAGCGGCCGCTGATCACACGCATTATGTGAGCCTGTTCTTGCATTCATGTGCTAGTTTCCATCCACGTGGCGACTTGCATTTTGATAGAATGGAAGACTCCTCCTGACAACAATGCCTTGTGAGATTCATGTGCCAAGGAGACTGGGGTCACCAGGTCTAAGCAGCTGCGCAAGTGTTTCCCAAACGCATCCTCATCCAAGGCGACCTGCCGTATCGATGAGAAGGTGAGGCCACCCCATCTTGTCTTGCCAGGCAGTTTGAGTGTTGTGAGGGCACTTTATGCAGGACAACAGATGTTTTGTGAGGCATGTGGCAAAAGGGAGGCCATGCGTCGCATCACAGTACTTGCAGCATTTAACCTCCAGTAGGCGAGCCACATACGTTAAAATGATTACAAACGCGATACAGTTGAACCTCTATGTAACGAACCTCTATGTAACGAATTCCTGGATTTTACGAAATTTTTCAATTCCCCAGCACATCCCCCATTGAAGCCCATGTATAGGCGACCTCCATGTAACGAACTCGTTGCGGCAGTTGACCTTGATGTAACGAATCCGTGGCTCTGATCATCGAGCTGTATCTTGTAATGTTTTGCCCGAAATTTGACCGGGCAGTGCGCAACTTTAATGAATATTGTTTAAGTAAGTTTTTATATTAAAAGGTAAAGCAGACCGCGAGCAGAACGCTTGCAATCGCAGCAAACAAGCAGACCTCAGTGATGATGATGATGTTGAGCGCCGCTATCGCCGCTCCGTGGCAAGCGTAGCAACTTTTAAGCTTTCATTTTGTAGCTTGACACTAGGTGGCACTACTATGACAAATTTTTCGTGGTGTTGCGGCGCAGTTATGGTAAGCCTTCTTCGTCAGCGTGTTGACGTGTGTGTGTTGGTGTGTGTTTACGGTGTCGGTTCGTTACGATGAGTTCTGCTGTGAGGAAACGCAAAGTTTTGTTGCTTGAAGATAAGCTCTCGATTTTGAATGCGGTTACCGCCGGCGAAAAAAAGAAGGATGTCGCTGCCCGCTTCAATATACCAGCCAGCTCCCTGTCAACCATTCTTGCTGCAGAACAAAGCATCCGCAGTGCGATGGAGTCGGGCACAAGCGCCCAGAAGAAAAGACTGAAGACGTCGACGTATGCTGATGTGGACAACGCCGTGTTTGCATGGTTTTTGGACAGACGAGCACAAAACGTGCCCATAAGTGGCGCGATTTTGCAGCAGAAAGCCATAGATTTTGCTTGTATCCTGGGCCACGACGACTTCAAAGCGAGTAACAGCTGGCTACAAGGATTTAAAAGCCGGCACGGTGTCGTCGGAAAAGTGGTATCTGGCGAGTCTGCCTCCGCAGACAGCGATGCTGCTGCCTCGTGGGTGGCCAAGAAGCTTCCCGGCATTTTCAGCCACTATGAAGCTGCCGACATTTATAATGCTGATGAGACGGCCCTGTTTTTTTAAATGTTACCGAGCCGCACGTTCTCACTGAAAGGAGAAGACTGCCGCGGTGGAAAGCAAATTAAACTCCGCGTGACGGTTTTGCTTTGCGCCAACACTGATGCCAGCGACAAGCGAATCCTGTTTATTTTCCGCAATGCCCGATCCGGATGTTTTAAAGGAACAGGGCGGATGCCAGTAAAATATGTGGCAAACTCCAAAGCTTGGATGTCGCGGGCAATTTTTTACGACTGGCTGAAGGAGCTCAACCAAGATGTCAAGCGACAAGTTCGCAGCATTTGTTTGCTGCTTGCCAACTGCTCCGCGCACCATGTGGAAGGCCTACAGCTTTCTAAGGTCGAGCTGCAGCATTTGCCACCTAACTGCACTTCTCTGGTACAGCCCTTAGACAAATGGGTTATTAACAGCTTTAAATGCTGTTACCGGCGTCGATTGATACAGAAGATGCTCCTGGACATCCGCCTTAAATGGCCAACAAAAGTGGATATCTACCAAGCAATCGAAATGCTTGCTGCGTCGTGGCAAGAGGTCGGATCACAAGTGATCACCAATTGCTTCGCCAAGGCTCAGGTAAATAAGGCCATTCAAGCTACAGTCACTGAAGACGAACCTTCAAGCCCACCCGAGGTCGCAGAAGCGTGGGATGAACTACGCATGAACGGTGGGGTGCCCGACGGTGTCGAGCTGTGAAACTTTTTGTTCGTGGACAACGGCGCCGTGGCTACGGAAGAGATGACTGATGCGGCACTTGTCGAAACCGTTAAAGATAGCCTTGAAGGTGACGGTTCGTCAGAGCCTGATACGTTTTGTGCTGTTCCCACCGCGAGGGAACTGATGGACGCGGTGGACGTTCTGCGCCATTTCGTCGGCTCGCAGGACGATGAAGCAGCCATGGATGCCTTAGTTTCCTTGGAGCGCCGAGTAGTGGCTTCGATCGGGCAAAAACAGCAAGCGAAAATTACGCAGTTTTTCTCTATTAAATAAATTCTTTGAATGGCGAGTTCACTTGAATTGATATCTGTCGAATTTTTATTTCGTTTTGGCATAATCCTTACCAGTCTTAACCCAAAACTGCATGTAACGAAAACCTGGATATAACGAAAAATTGCGAACTTTTTTCAATTTCGTTATATCCAGGTTTGACTGTAGTGGACGAACTACACCGAAAACTTAAGATACTGTCGCTACTGTGAAATACTGGCCAAGAGACGAACTAACGCTCAAATAAGTAGTGGTGATAATCCAACTGTTTCGAGCGACGTAGCTCGAAATCCACCTCCTGTACAGGAGGTAGATTACTGCGACCCGACAGCGAAATCAGAAATTGCAACAAAGAGAGTCGCACCGTTGCGTCGCGAAAAAAAATTCAGTTCGGAAACCTTTCTTTTCCATTTTCACCCAGATTGAAAAAAAAATGAAAACAAGCTTTTTTCGACTCCTCACATCTCTAGGTAGGACTTCTGCCATTTTTTGCAATTTTTCACAAGTACTAATGCCAATTTTTTCTTCTGTATTTCTAGCATCATGTGCACCTTTGAAAAAGAAAATTCCACAGACCGAGGGTGCTAATTTCACAAATCCTGGTATTCATTTTTAACTATTTTGAAAGTTTGTAAGAAATTTTTTTCAACGTGTGTAAAACATTAGCTGTGTTCTCTTGGAAAACTAATGAGCTCGCTTTCTTGGGTCCTGGAGATGCTATTTAGGCAGAAAGATACTTGTTTTGAACCGAAATAATAATTAGTGTCTGAAAACGAGGTCTGCGACCAGCGACACTACAGTAAAACCTCATTAAAACATGCCCACTTAAACAGCAGCTTCGCTTTACGAGTAGTAAATTTGGCATCGACTGAACATACTGCATTTCCTATCTGCACAAACCATAACAGCTTATCCCGTACACACTGGTTAACTCTTTCCACTTTTCACCATGCAAGAGTGAGACGAAATCATAGCGGTTCTGTCATCTCCACGGCCAGCCCAGCAGAGCTTTACGGCCAATGGCAAATTGTAGCCAAGCATAGCCAGCGGAGTTGCGAGGGCAATGCCAAGCGTCATACCTGGGGCTCTCAATACCCCACCCCACGGTTACTAATACCCCTGCCACACGGCAAATTTAATGTCACTCCCATCGAATGACGTTTGTTCAAAATGACATCAATTTGCTGCCACACGAGAAAATATAATGACATTCGATGAAATTGACATTAGGTATCGAATGAGGTCTGTAAAATAAATCGCTAGCGATCTCCAGCTAATGTATCACCTCGACACCAGAGACAGAATATACACCGAAAATAAATTACAGAAGTGTTATAATATTTCTGTGTTCGTGTAATTGTGTGATCATTCTTTTTATTTATATAAAAATGCCAAATAGCATTGGAAAAATTAAAACTGTCACTCTCACTACCAGCCAACCCGGACGGACGTGCAGCCATGTTTTTTGTATAGCCTGGCCCATACCGGGTGCTCAGCATACGAGAAGAGTTGCAGACTGATCGCGCTACCGAATGTGGCACAAAGAAATAGGCGCTGGCACATAGAGAGATTCTTCCCTCAGAAATTCAATGGTCATCACGCGCAATATACCGTATATTGCCATGCAGAAGTGGCTTTTTCTTCTACAAAAACGACTACTCAAAACGGTCCTCGCCAATGCCCACTTCCGCATGCTACATGGAGCTCTACATGCAAAAAAAGGTGGTTAATTCGTTTGTAAGTAGTTTCACTAAAGAAAATTCAAATTGTGCACCATTTACCTGGCTTGCTCGCACTGACGGTCACTTTACTGGACGAACAGCTGCAGAGCAAACTTCCGGTAACCTCAGGCACGTGGCAGAATCTGAAGCTACCACATTTGCTGTTCATTTCTCCACTAGTCAGCTGGGCCGCACGTGCCTTTTACTCCCACTGCCTCTAACAGCTGGATTTGAGATTGTGTTGTTGCACATTTATAGCTCTGAGTTTTTATAGCCCTGAGGCAGCCACACAACGCTGGGCTTAATATACGATAAATATATTGTGCACTGTGGCCAATTTTCCGAAGTTCACACATTCTTTTTTGAAGCCTTATTTAAAGTAAAGAAGCGTGCAAATCACGCAAGTAAATATGGTAAGTCGGCAATTTTACGCCATTTCGGTTTAGCCGTACTACTGTTTAGTGTGTACTTTTTCCAAGCTTCAGCCAACTACGGTTTCACAAGGTTTTACAGAGCAATGGTGAAAACAGAACGGATAGGTCACAACACCAATAAAAATACAATAAAACAAACTGCATTACAGCAGTTTAATACAAGTAGGCTAATAAGTTAAGCCTAAAGTTTAGTTTAGTTTATGGGGTTTAACATTCCAAAGCGACACAGGCTATGAGGAACGCCGTAGTGAGGGGTTCCGGAAATTTTAACCACCTGAGGTTCTTTAACGTGTACTGACATCGCACAGTACACGGGCTTCTAGAATTTCGCCTGCATCAAAGTTCAACCGCCCCGGCCCTGATCGAACCTGTGTCTATCGGGTCAGCAGCCGAGTGCCATAACCACTGCGGCAGCTCTAAAGCCTAAAGTGACCACCTTCAAATCACATCAGATTATCTGCGGAAAAAAACTGCTCTTAGCACATGGCAGCCATGCTGGTTCCCTGTATTTTACATACCCACAAAGGTAGGTCAAATGTAAATGTCTCCCTGGGCTCGAAAGATTTTAAAGGGTCATGCATTACGTTTCTTGTGATGTATGCATACATTCCACAGAAAAAAAAGAAACCGATTATAGTGCAAAAGCACGGGCAGCATTAGAGGACGAAGAAGACTGTGTGCAATGCACAGTGCAAGAGTGGGCTGCAGTTTAACACTGAGTGTGTTCAGCATCTTGCTCAGAGGTCTGTACAACTGATCTCTTCGCACCGCTGCGGGTTCGACTCACAACCGCAGATATGTGGTGTCGCTGCTGCTGCTAGGCAATGGCACCAGATCCAAGGATGACAAGATTAGAGGTCTGTGTTGGTGAGCGTACGAGTGCATTCGCACTAAAAGTGCAATGTTCATGAAACAACTGAATACTCATGAATTCAGAATAAAAGGAGTGCTTTCAAGGCACATTAGCAGCTGAGGCTATATTTAAAAGACACATAAAGGACCTGCAGCTGCATTTTCTCCTAATAGCAAGCTAGGGTGAAAGTTCATCCCATCAGTGTCAAATGAAACACAAACAAAACAAACACAAGCTCAAAAAAGACAAATACTAGTGGCTGGAGAGGAAATACAAGGGTGGCCTGTTAACATTTCCAAAGAGCGGTTTTTTCGCCTTGGATGCCACAATCAACCGCTCTAGCATAACATCTTCTATAGAGTTTCGCAGTTGATGTCTCTTGTTTGCATTTCATTTGACAGTAAGTAAAACTGCATGAAATGCTTTTCCTTCCCCTCTCCCAAGAGGGGTCTACTCACAAGGAGGAACCCAACTCACCGCAAATCTTCAGCGGCGCCTCGAGCTCAAGCAGGATCGGCTGGCTGAGGAAGATCTCTCGAGACTTGAGGCAGAGGCCCCGCACCTCCGCCTCCGTCAGCTGCACCGTCTTTCCTGGGCGGCATCCCCGGACTGCGGGCAAGGCACAAGCTTGTGTCACACGTCACCCTCTCCACACCGCCACGGGCTAAGCTTCTGGTGGAGATTTCCTTTCTGCTACACCTTCAACCCTGAGTAGCTGCACATCAAGATGCGCAAGTCCTTGACAGAACCCTCAGCAGGTTAGCACCTTGGAGCAAGAGCAGAGGAGACTGCAGTACATGACGCATCACAATGTAGCTTGCTCTTGAATGCACGCTAGATACCACCATTGCCTAGCAAGCAGGGAAAGTCCTTTTCTTGACATATCGAAGAGCTGTCCAATCTAATTCCACACCCGTACTACCAGCCAGACGCTGCAGGCAAGAGCATCCCCCCCCCCCCCCCCCTTCCGAGTTATCTGGACACATCCATTTTATGTCAGCCAATCCTTAAAGGGACCGACCACTGTCCAAAATGTGTCATGAGTTTATGGCTGAAATGAAAAAAATTGTGCCGTATAATGTAAAAATTGAGCAATAACAAAGACAATTTATTTAGTTATTCGCATCAACTATGAACAGACTAGCACAACTTCATGTCCTACTTCAATTTATTTTAATTTGGCATTGAAAATCGCATAAAAAGCAATCTTGCAGTGAAAGCTGCCATTATCGGTGTATCCCACCAAGTGACCACAACTCTAACAAATATCCATAATTTGTTTTAAGTGCACAGTGTTTTCAGGAGTGTTCGTCATGTTTCATTGTTTACATATGAAAAGCGACACTCCATTTGCATCGCTGACCATGTGCTTTTAGCTTTTGTGACTAGATGGCGTTCTATATTTCATGGATAAAACGGTCCAGTAAAACTTTCCTCGACGAGGTGTGTCAGTTTGCCACAACAGTTTAAAATGTGCAAACTAAAATCGAAGCTGCTCTATCTATGCCAAAAATGTACAGTTGTTGTCTGGCAGGTGAAATTCACATTGGTTTTTGGTACAGCACTTTTGCTCACGTGCATTTGCCGCCGTTCTCACTGGCCATGGCTTCCAGCATCAAGATACTATATAAAAACGAGCACATGCACAGACTGAAAATTTCTATAAAACTCTTCTACAGCGTTTCCAACAAAGCAGTTGCAGATAGCAAGTTTCCCGTTGTGCCGTAAAAGATTGGTCGCTTTAACCACATTCACAGCTATTTCTCGATGCATTTACAAGAAATTTTTGAGCACTATATTCTTCCTCTTGAATTTTGTGAGAAGGCTGGAGAGTTAAGAAAATGTGGCAGAAGGTTGGTGCAACATTTTTGGTGAAGACATTCGTAGAATTTTTTTTTCGCAAAGCAAATATCTGTTTTGAAATTTTGTGATGCAGTGTCCATGACATACAATAGCGAGAAGAAAATTCCATAAATTGAAAAAAGAATGTCTTCACCCACACACTGGTTGTAGAAGGGCGAAACAAACAGGATGAAACTAGATAAGACAGTCATGATGAAATCTGCTCCGCAAGGTAGTTAGGTGAAAATTGTTACAAAGAAAAATTCCCATTTTTCCAAGCATTTCCCTGCTATGCAGAGCCGTCGCGGTTCATGACAATTTTTTTTACTACATCCTGGTCGATTTCAGCAATGAAGCTTCAGGACAGCATAAACACGAGGCATACAAGTGGATAAAATTTTCAAAAAATGAAATTTTTGGCCATTTTAGGGAATTTGAAAGCAATGCACCCCCTAATGCGCTCGAAAGGGGGCTCTCAATAAAGTTGCAGTATGCGTGGGACGTTAGAAGACGCCGATTCACGAATCTCCTCCAACAAGAATTTTTGGAATGCATTTTGTAGAAGCCGAGTTATCTGCAGTCAAAAATTGAATTTCCACATCTTCGCGCCTTTCTCCCCTTGCCACATTTTGTACCAAATCGGCCCCACTGCCGGGCTCCCAACATGCACGGGTATTAGTCGGGGGGCGGAGTATCCTGGCCCACCAGAGTGATGCAGATGACTGGCCACGGCCATAGTAGCTGCGTGGCATCTGAAAAGGCTGGCATGGTGAACCAATACGATAGCCCTCCACTGGTAACGAGCGCTGCATGATGCATTGCACACGAATTCAGGTGAAATCCGGGCACTGCTGGTCACCGTGAAGAGCAGAAGTGGGAATTTTTAAGAATGCATTGTAAATTATTGGCTTGCTTTTGAGGTCTAGTACACAGCATCAATGCTCGGTGCCCTGCTAACTACATGATGCAAGAAATTTGCAGCCAACCTCAAACACCCTTTTCAGGAACCCTTAAAGTGAAAGACATGAGCGTGGCTAATGGCAGACATTAAACAAGTGACCAGTCAACTTTAATCTGCACCCGCAAAACTAATGCCCAGCACCATTGAAGGGACAGCTTAACAGCACGGCTAGAAACCAAAGAATCGAATTCCAATGATTCCTAACTAGCCCAACTTAGGTTCACCACAGTTCTCCATAGTTTACACTGTAGTTATCAGGAATAAACAGACATCAAGGGGAATGACGAATCCAACACTAAAGGATACAACCTAGAGAGAAACGAAAGCAAGTTTTCAGCAATTTAGAAATAAAAAAAGGTGCGCGGCAACACCACCTTCAACAAAAGGTTACCCAAGCTAACCTCTGCAGGAATCTAACCCAAGAACCCGATATGTGTGTGCATTGGCTCGTGCCTTGCACCAATTTTGAGCAATATCTCTTCTTTTTGCAACCGAAAACTTTTCGATCAGCCTAGCAGGTTTGGGAATTGCAAGGAGTTTTAGGCACGTTGACGATTACTTGGTCTTGCTGGATGGTCACAATGACTGTTGTGCTACCACTGCTGCTGTTGCTTCTGTGTTTAAAGAGAGCCTCCAACCTCTAGTTTTAACATTTTTTTTTAACATCGAACCCGCATCTTTCGAGTCAAGCCCTACCCAATGATTCTGCTGATTCCAAAGTAGTGAAAAGGGGCGGCATCATAAGCCTGTGCTTTAAGAATGCCATTCAGAAATCATGCCATCACCTTCAAACCCATAGTTTTGATAGCCAAGTCTCGCACCTTGCAGCTGCTGGATACCAACAACAATTGTTGTCCATTCCGAAGAAGCGTCAGGGAAGGAAGTCGGATCAACAAGACAACAATAAGGAGACGGTCGTCCCTCCGTACATGCATGGTGTTAGCCACAACCTGAGGAAGATTGCAAGCAGGATTGGCGTGGAAGTTCTGTTCTCTGCACCTGTGAAGTTTGGTAGACTGTGCATGAAGGTAAATTCCGAAGGGGCATCGCCTACCCCATAAAACACTGTGAACCTCTTGTACTGTGTGAGGTAGGGGTTGTGTACAGCACTCCTTTGACTTGCGACAAAGAGCATATCAGACCAACTGGAAGATGTTTTAACGAACACTTGCTTGAGTATCATAACAACGCACAAAAAGTAGTTATCATAAAAGGCCACCTTGCTCCGCACTGCAAAGGGTGCAAAGACTGTACTCCAAAGTTTTCCGATGCACGTGTCATTAGTAAGCATAAGAAAAAGAACAGAAAAATAGTTGAAGCCTTCCTAATCAAAAAAGCAGGTGAGGTATGTGTATCTCTTGAGAGAAAAAGAACTTGTGTATTTGGCCGTGCGTGTGAATTGATATTGACAGAGCTATCATCAGTCATGCGCATGTTTTGTTTGTTTGCTTTTTTTCCTTGCACCTTTCCTTGCTATAAAAGGCGAACTCGTGCAATGTTTTACAGTTGCAGTAAGCACCTTGTCCATGTTCGTTCGCCCTGTCCACTCTTGCACCTTGTATCTTCGAGTCACGCACCAACTCACCTAACAGTGGATTCTTCTGAGCTTGATATGAATAATCTGTCACACATAAGGTGATCTGATTGCTGCTTGCAGGTTTTACATATGCCTAGTTGCCAAAATTTCACAATTAAAAAACATCGGTGAAAGGCGCAGGGTCAACGTTTCCACAAAAGACCAATTTGGCAACTGCATATTTTACAAAGGAAGAAATGCCACAGGAGGCAAGCACTTTAGGGGTTCACTTTGTCCCTAGCTCAAAACAGCTGCTCCAATTACAGCTTATTGAAGCACGTGACAAACCAGTACCAGTTACCACGGCAACCTGAATCATGATAACCGCTTCATATCAGAGTTTTCAACAGCTGCTGTCAAACAGCAACAC